>NC_088239.1:77602631-77820131 GCF_036934945.1 Oncorhynchus masou masou | reverse complement strand
AACACTCTACTCAGCAACATGGATGTAGTCTATCACAGTGCCATCCGTTTTGTCACCAAAGCCCCATATACTACCCACCACTGCGACCTGTATGCTCTCGTTGGCTGGCCCTAGCTTCATATTCGTCGCCAGACCCACTTGCTCTAGGTCATCTATAAGTCTTTGCTAGGTAAAGCCCTGCCTTATCTCAGCTCACTAGTCACCATAGCAGCACCCACCCGTAGCACGTGCTCCAGCAGGTATATTTCACTGCTCATCCCCAAAGCCAACTCCTCCTTTGGCTGCCTTTCCTTCCAGTTCTCTGCTGCCAATGACTGGAATGAATTGCAAAAATCACTGAAGCTGGAGTCTTAATCTCCCTCACTAACTTTAAGGATCAGCTGTCAGAACAGCTTACCAATCATTGTACCTGTACACAGCCCATCTGTAAATAGCCCAACCAACTACCTCATCCCCATATTGTTATTTATTTTTTGCTCTTTTGCACCCCAGTATCTCTACTTAATCTTCTGCACATCTATAACTCCAGTGTATAATTGCGAAATTGTAATTATTTCGTCACTATGGCCTATTTAGTGCCTTACTTCCCTAATCTTACTATATTTGCACACACTGTATATATAATTTTCTATTGTGTTATTGACTGTAGGTTTGTTTATCCCATGTGTAACTCTGTGTTGTTTGTGTCGCACTGCTTTGCTTTATCTTGTCCAGGTCGCAGTTGTAAATGAGAACTTGTTCTCAACGGACCCACCTGGTTAAATAAAGGTGAAAAAAATATATACAGTGGGGCAAAAAAGTATTTAGTCAGCCACCAATTGTGCAAGTTCTCCTACTTAAAAAGATGAGAAAGGCCTGTAATTTTCATCATAGGTACACTTCCACTATGACAGACAAAATGAGAAAAAGAATTCCAGAAAATCACATTGTAGGATTTTTAATTAATTTACATGCAAATTATGGTGGAAAATAAGTATTTGGTCACCTACAAACAAGCAAGATTTCTGTCTCTCACAGACATATAACGTCTTCTTTAAGAGGCTCCTCTGTCCTCCACTCGTTACCTGTATTAATGGCACCTGTTTGAACTTGTTATCAGTATAAAAGACACCTGTCCACAACCTCAAACAGTCACACTACAAACTCCACTATGGCCAAGACCAAAGAGCTGTCAAAGGACACCAGAAACAAAATTGTAGACCTGCACCAGGCTGGGAAGACTGAATCTTCAATAGGTAAGCAGCTTGGTTTGAAGAAATCAACTGTGGGAGCAATTATTAGGAAATGGAAGACATACAAGACCACTGATAATCTCCCTCGATCTGGGGTTCCACGCAATATCTCACCCCGTGAGGTCAAAATGATCACAAGAACGGTGAGCAAAAATCCCAGAACCACACGGGGGGACCTAATGAATGACCTGCAGAGAGCTGGGACCAAAGTAACAAAGCCTACCATCAGCCTACCATCTCGTCGTGTTTGGAGGACAAAGAATGCTGAGTTGCATCTAAAGAACACCATACCTACTGTGAAGCATGGGGGTGGAAACATCATGCTTTGGGGCTGTTTTTCTGCAAAGGGACCAGGATGACTGATAAATGTAAAGGAAAGAATGAATGGGGCCATGTATCGTGAGATTTTGAGTGAAAACCTCCTTCCATCAGTAAGGGCATTGAAGATGAAACGTGGCTGGGTCTTTCAGCATGACAATGATCCCAAACACACCGCCCAGGCAATGAAGGAGTGGCTTCGTAAGAAGCATTTCAAGGTCCTGGAGTGGCCTAGCCATCCTCCTGATCTCAACCCCATAGAAAATCTTTGGAGGGAGTTGAAAGTCCGTGTTGCCCAGCAACAGCCCCAAAACATCACTGCTCTAAAGGAGATCTGCATGGAGGAATGGGCCAAAATACCAGCAACAGTGTGTGAAAACCTTGTGAAGACTTACAGAAAATGTTTGACCTCTGTCATTGCCAACAAAGGGTATATAACAAAGTATTGAGATAAACTTTTGTTATTGACCAAATACTTATTTTCCACCATAATTTGCAAATAAATTAATAAAAAAATGTTTTTTCTCATTTTGTCTGTCATAGTTGAAATGTACCTATGATGAAAATTACAGGCCTCTCTCATCTTTTTAAGTGGGAGAACTTGCATAATTGGTGGCTGACTAAATACTTTTTTGTCCCACTGTATATGTATGGATCAGTTATAGCCCCATGGTATAAAGGAGAGAAGGAGACATGTTTTAAGTGTTTGGGGACTGTAGTGACTTCTGGGGTGCATTGGTGAGTAATGGTGGTGTTACTATTGGAGTTACGTGGTGAGTGATGGCGTTGGTATTGCAACACCAGTACCAGATGTATACAGCAGAGGGAGACAAAGAGCATGTTTTACACATTGGTGCCCTGTTGTGCTTTCAAAAGCATCTTTAAAGTTGATGATTCAAAGGGCAGTAATACACTGGTCTTTAAGATTTGTTTCTTGTCTTAACTCAGCTGTTTTTTTCACTCCTGCTTGACTGTAATACAGATTTGACCTTGAATACCACTTGCCATGTTATTGTAGGGCTATCATGAACATCTAATGATCCCACACTGGTGTCTCTAGCGTAGCTGACTGACACAGGACTTGTGACGTTCTAAAGTTTGTGTGTGTGTTTTGTACCCGTGCCATTTCCATTGTTGCATAATGAAGTTGTATTGGATCTGTAAAAGAAGCCACTGGGAAAAGTAATGGTACCATTCTAGTCCATTAACCAGAATAATCCAGACCCAGCTTGATCCTTGGCACCCGCTAATACTAATTGATTCCACTTGATTATGTGGAGGAGGAGCTCTAGACTAGACTTCATAGCCAAAAGTTGTGAAGGATCGCGAGCATCTCATTCCAAATTTGTGGGCATTAAAATGGAGTTGGTCCCTCATTTGCTGCTATAACAGCCTCCACTCTTCTGTGAAGGCTTTCCACTAGATGTTGGAACATTGCTACGGGAACTTGCTTCCATTCAGCCTGAAGAGCATTAGTGAGGTCGGGCACGTATGTTGGGCAATTAGGCCTGGTTCACAGTCAGCATTCCAATTCATCCCAAAGGTGTTAGATGGGGTTGAGGTCAGGGCTCTGTGCAGGCCAGTCAAGTTCTTCCACACCGATTTCAACAAACCATTTCTGTATGGACCTCGCTTTTTTCATGGGGGCATTGTCATTCTGAAACAGGAAAGGGCCTTCCCAAACTGTTGCCACAAATTTGGATCACAGAATCGTCTAGAATATTATTGTATGCTGTAGTGTTGAGATTTCCCTTCACTGGAACTAAGGGGCCCAGCCCGAACCATGAAAAACAGCCCCAGAAAATTATTTCTCCACCAAACTTTACAACTGGCACTATGCATTCAGGCAGGTAGTGTTCTCCTGGCATCCGCCAAACCCACATTTGTCCGTCGGACTGCCAGGTGGTGAAGTGTGATTAATTCACTCCAGAGAATGCGTTTCCACTGCTCCAGAGTCCAATGTCAGCGAGCTTTACACCACTCCAGGCAACGCGCATGGCAATTTTTAAATATTTTTTAATTTAACTAGGCAAGTCAGTTAAGAACAAATTCTTATTTACAATGACGGCCTAGGAACAGTGGGTTAACTCCCTTGTCAGCTTGGGGATTCCATCTAGCGACCTGTTTGTTACTGGCCCAATGCTCTAACCACTAGGCTACCTGCCACCCCACAAGCCTTCTTAAGCTCCCGAAGAACAGTTCTTGGACTGAAGTTGCTTCCAGAGGCAGTTAGGAACTCGGTAGTCAGTGTTGCAACCGAGGACAATATGATTTTTACGCGCTACGCGCTTCAGTACTCGCTGGTCTCTTACTGTGAGCTTGTGTGGCCTACCACTTTGTGGCTGAGCCGTTGTTGTTCCTAGATGTGTCCACTTCACAATAACAAATCAAATCAGATGTATTTATGAAGCCCTTTTTACATCAGCAGATGTA
This sequence comes from Oncorhynchus masou masou, assembly GCF_036934945.1. Taxonomy (NCBI): domain Eukaryota; kingdom Metazoa; phylum Chordata; class Actinopteri; order Salmoniformes; family Salmonidae; genus Oncorhynchus; species Oncorhynchus masou. The sequence goes on along the minus strand of NC_088239.1, from coordinate 77,816,148 downwards.
AACAGTACTTACAGTTGCCCGGAGCAGCTCTAGCAGGGCATAAATTTGACAAACTAACTTGTTGGCGGGGCCATCCTATGACCTGTGCCACATTGAAAGTCACTAAGCTCTTCAGTAAAGCCATTCTACTGCCAATGTTCTATGGAGATTGCATGGCTGTGCTCAATTTTATACAGCTGTCAGCAACTGGTGTGGCTGAAATAGCCAAATCCACTAATTTGAAGGAGCGTCCACTTATATAGTGTTTATTTAAATAGCCGCCCTCTTTATTTCCAAGTATACCGAAAATATGTGACCATGTTGCCTAATAACATCAATGCTGATGTTGGGGTTAATTAATGTATATGTGTCAATACTGGTGACCCGAAGACTTACTGTAAGTTTAATTAGATTCATAAAGAGAAGTCAGATGTTGATCATATGTCGCCTTATTCAATTACCATACCCCTGTTGTCTTCCATCAAACAATGATGAAGACATGTTTAAAAATTAAAAAAATATCAGCCATCTGAAAAGCAGGGGAAGTGTTCAATTTATGGGGCACCTACATGTCCGTCCCCTATGGTAGTGTTTCCCAACCCTCTCCTAGACTACCCATACACAGTACTGGATCTCTTCCAGTACCACCACACCTCATTCAACTGGTCAACTAATCAGTGGTGTGCTACTACTGCAGTCTACATCAAATAAGGGATTGACTAGTGGAACTTTGGTTGAGATATGAGAAACCCCGAGCTAGCTTACTAACTAGTCCGTTAGCTAATTCTACCAAGCACCACTGTTTTGGTGACAATTGCTTGGGACTCCTGATCCGCTATAGCGCCGGTCCAGGGTTTAGCATGAGCCCTTGCCATTTCCCTGAGAGGGGCGGGCCTGGTGTGTCTCACTGAGCAGGAGAAGAATGCCATTGACGTCAGAGGAGATGTTGTCAGCAAGGACAGAGGACCCCTGCTTCAAGAGGACCCCTGTTTTTAAGCTTCTGAAACCCCCCAGCCACTGACTTTCTGCATAGCCATTTGAAGGACAGAGAGAGAGAGAGAGAGATGCTATTGACGTCAGAGGAGATGTTGCCAGCAAGGACAGAGGACCCCTGCTTCAAGAGGACCCCTGTTTTTAAGCTTCTGAAACCTCCAAGCCCAGCCACTGACTGTCTGCACAGCGAGATAAATAAATACATAGAAAATGGAAGAGAGATGAGGAGAATGCAGAGAGGAGGAGAGAAACAAAGATGGTGATGGAGACGCAAGCAAAGGCTAAGAGAAAGGGGGGGATCCAGAGATAGATGCATTTTTGTTTTCTACTCTGTCTCTTTGTAGCTCTGTCCTCCTCTCACTTACTCTTTCATTGTCCATCACATGTCCATCACCACAGCCTACAGTTAAGAACAAATTCTTATTTACAATGACAGCCTACCCCAGCCAAACCCAGACAATGCTGGGCCAATTGTGGGACTCCCAATCACAGCCAGATGTGATGCAGCCTAGATTTGAACCAGGTACTGCAGTGATGCTTCTTGTACAGAGATACAGTTTCTTAGACCACTGCGCAACTTAGTGGAGTGTGTATATATATATATATATATATATATATATATATATAGCACACACAACTTAAAACAACTCAACACATAGCAGCATTAATATGTTTAGAAGCGTAACTACGCTCCACCACAAATCTTAGATTTAGAACATTTCCAGATGACTAGAGCGTTGTCTGCCCTAATCCAGGATTAGGTAAAAACACAGGGAATATGTGGCTGAGCGGAAATACCCCTACATCACTTCCTAATGAGGATTAATCATGAGGAGGTTTAGCCTGACTGACTACTATTCATAGTTCCACTGGCGGGATGCTCTCAGTGACTGTTTGTGTGCGTGCTTATGTGTTTGTCATCATGTTTTCTTTGTCTGTTTTCATAGTCAGAACCACAAGTCATATAGCCATATCACTGTTCTAGAATATGATTGGAAGGGTTAAATCATGCCTTAGTGATTACATCAAGGAAGGGAGAAGGAAGGATGCGAAGTCTTCGAACAGGATATATCCATCAAACTTAAGCGTTAGATACTAACCTAACTATAGATATAGGAACAGATTACACTAACTATACACCAACTTTAACCATTGGAGGGGATTCAGTAGACATCTGACCCTGTATCAGTGGTTAGGGGCTCAGATCTGAACCTGTGACTCCAGTCCAGTCCGGGTAGTCTGTTACTCCAGTCCGGCTCTTCTTGTGTGCTGAGCAGTGTTTTCACAGGAAGCAAAGCGTTTTCAACTCATGCTTTTTGAGTCAGCCATCTCTCCTATTGACGTATTGCTTTATCCACAGTCAGACCCGCTTGGACCATTTCTCTCCATCTGTCTGACTGTCCATCTGCCTGTCAGAGCAGCGGTCATCGTCATTGTGTCGTCGATGCAGGGAGGACAGGGGATTTGAGACAGAAAATAAACTCAACCGTGGCTCTCTCTGTGTGTGTGTGTGTGTCTGTGGGCTACGAATGTGGTTCTCTGTCTTTGAAGGAGGTGTGTGTGTGTGTGTGTGTGTGTGTGTGTGTGTGTGTGTGTGTGTGTGTGTGTGTGTGTGTGTGTGTGTGTGTGTGTGTGTGTGTGTGTGTGTGTGTTTGGAAGGGGGGTCTTGGCTTTGTCTTAGACTTCTCTTTGTCGATGACTCCTCATCACGGTAGGCTGAGGAAGTTTTCCTGTTTTTGCTTCTGGATATCCCTGGGAAGAGTGTTGATCGTGTAGAGATGTGTGAGACAGATTTTCCTGCTATCCCAAATCTGGGACTCCTCTGGGTTGGATAGAGCACAACTCTTTCCGGACCGTCGAAAGATTTTCGTGTAGGCGTTGGATTCCATGTGTGTTTTTTTGTTTTCAGCTCGTAGAGCATGGGGGCAGCTTTGCTGTGCTTTCCCATCAGGGCTTTTGCAAGGCTGGACTCGTTCTAGTGTGACACTGTGGAACTTCCCCTAGATGTTAGAACTGTGGATTCTAAAACGTCTCACTCTGGATTGTAGAATGCTCCATTGTGGATACCAGAACTACACTCTGTGGAACTTTCTCTTCTTGGGATTCTATAACTACTTCTACTACTACTGTAACTACTCTCTGGAGGACTGAGAGAGTGACTGAAGGGTGATTGTTGGCACTTATGAAAAATACTTAGCTACAGCCAGAGATCATCTCAGAGACAAGTATTTTCCCCTGTTCAATATCTCTGTGGGGAAGCTATCATCACCGTAGACACTTTTTGCTCTTCAAGCCCCTCTAACCATGAAGAGTCACCTATGCATCCACTCAGGCAACCCGGGCATTGCACTCGTCTATGGTATCACCACCGATGAAACGCAAGAGATGACGTCGCACACCCCTGTCAAACGCCTCAAAACTGACCACCACCACTCACCATCCCTACCTGTCCCCGTTCCCCTACCCCCTATTCCCCTTTCCTCCGACCCCTGTCTCCCCCCACCAGAGGAGGCCTACCAGAAGCTGGCCACAGAGACGTTGGAGGAGCTGGACTGGTGCCTGGACCAGCTGGAGACCCTGCAGACCAGACACTCTGTCAGCGAGATGGCCTCCACCAAGGTAGGACCACTATCTACCTAATTATTACTACTCAGACGATCTAGACAATGGGTGAACTGGGTGAACTGCCATAGGTCTGTGGGCATGGCATTGAGTAGTGAATTTAGTTTTGAGATAGAGCTTTACAGTAGACCTACAGGGTCTGGGACCAAGGTCTATGTCTTAAAGTGGGATGGAGAGGAGGACACAGAGTGTGATCGTAAGTGCCCAGTCACCTTCCTCTCTCTGAGCCCAGTTAAACACTTAGATATAAAGAACATCAGCACCATCATGAGATATACAACATAACACAACTACAGCCAAAGGTTATAACTCAAGTTAAAAATCTGACCGTTAATAATAGCCTGCATATGATATTACACCACCCATATGATATTACACCACCCATATGATATCACACCACCCATATGATATTACACCACCCATATGATATTACACCACCCATATGATATTACACCACCCATATGATATTACACCACCCATATGATATTACTACACCACCCATATGATAATACAACACCCATATGATATTACTACACCACCCATATGATATTACTACACCACCCATATGATATTACTACACCACCCATATGATATTACACCACCCATATGATATCACATCACCCATATGGTATTACACCACCCATATGATATCACACCACCCATAATATATTACAATACAACCCGTATGATATTACCTCACCACCCATATAATATTAGCTAATTACCCATATGATATTAATGTACCACCCATATGATATTACCGCACCTATAGGATATTACAGCATCACCCATATGATATTAACCAACCACCCATATGATATTACTTCAGCACCCAAATTATATTACTACACCACCCATATGATATTACTACACCACCCATATGATATCACACCACCCATATGATATTACTACACCACCCATATTTACATTTACATTTAAGTCATTTAGCAGACGCTCTTATCCAGAGCGACTTACAAATTGGTGAATTCACCTTCTGACATCCAGTGTGATATTACACCACCCATATGATATTACTACACCACCCATATGATATTACTACACCACCCATATGATATTACACCACCCATATGATATTACTACACCACCCATATGATATTACTACACCACCCATATGATAGTACACCACCCATATGATATTACACCACCCATATGATATTACTACACCACCCATATGATAATACACCACCCATATGATATTACTACATCACCCATATGATATTAAACCACCCATATGATATTAAACCACCCATATGATATTACACTACCCATATGATATTACACCACCCATATGATATTACTACACCACCCATATGATATTACTGCACCCATATAACGCAGTGCTCATTTAGTGTACCAGACAAAATATTCACAGAACTGAATTTAATCTATGAGTTAATATGGGTGTTTCAGATTGATTCCCATTGTTAATATGGGTGTTTCAGGTTGAATCACATTGTTATTATGGGTGTAGCAGGTTTAATCCCATTGTTAATATGGGTGTTTCAGGTTGATTCCCATTGTTAATATGGGTGTAGCAGGTTGAATCCCATTGTTAATTTGGATGTATCATGTTGAATCCCATTGTTAATATGGGTGTTTCAGGTTGAATCCCATTGTTAATTTGGATGTATCATGTTGAATCACATTGTTAATATGGGTGTATCAGGTTGAATCCCATTGTTAAAATGGGTGTTTCAGATTGATTCCCATTGTTAATTTGGATGTATCATGTTGAATCACATTGTTAATATGGGTGTTTCAGGTTGAATCCCATTGTTAATATGGGGTTTTCAGGTTGAATACCATTGTTAAAATGGGTGTTTCAGGTTGAATCCCATTGTTAATTTGGATGTATCATGTTGAATCACATTGTTAATATGGGTGTTTCAGGTTGAATCCCATTGTTAATATGGGTGTTTCAGGTTGAATCCCATTGTTAATTTGGATGTATCATGTTGAATCACATTGTTAATATGGGTGTATCAGGTTGAATCCCATTGTTAAAATGGGTGTTTCAGATTGATTCCCATTGTTAATTTGGATGTATCATGTTGAATCACATTGTTAATATGGGTGTATCAGGTTGAATACCATTGTTAAAATTGTGTTTCAGGTTGAATCCCATTGTTAAAATGGGTGTTTCAGATTGATTCCCATTGTTAATTTGGATGTATCATGTTGAATCACATTGTTAATATGGGTGTTTCAGGTTGAATCCCATTGTTAATATGGGGTTTTCAGGTTGAATACCATTGTTAAAATGGGTGTTTCAGGTTGAATCCCATTGTTAATTTGGATGTATCATGTTGAATCACATTGTTAATATGGGTGTTTCAGGTTGAATCCCATTGTTAATATGGGTGTTTCAGGTTGAATACCATTGTTAAAATTGTGTTTCAGGTTGAATCCCATTGTTAATATGGGGTTTTCAGGTTGAATACCATTGTTAAAATGGGTGTTTCAGGTTGAATCCCATTGTTAATATGGGTGTTTCAGGTTGATTCCCATTGTTAATATGGGTGTATCAGGTTGAATACCATTGTTAAAATTGTGTTTCAGGTTGAATCCCATTGTTAATATGGGTGTTTCAGGTTGATTCCCATTGTTAATATGGGTGTTTCAGGTTGAATCCCATTGTTAATATGGGTGTATCAGGTTGAATCCCATTGTTAATATGGGTGTTTCAGGTTGATTCCCATTGTTAATATGGGTGTATCAGGTTGAATACCATTGTTAAAATTGTGTTTCAGGTTGAATCCCATTGTTAATATGGGTGTTTCAGGTTGAATCCCATTGTTAAAATTGTGTTTCAGGTTGAATCCCATTGTTAATATGGGTGTATCAGGTTGAATCCCATTGTTAATATGGGTGTTTCAGGTTGAATCCCATTGTTAAAATTGTGTTTCAGGTTGAATCCCATTGTTAATATGGGTGTATCAGGTTGATTCCCATTTTTAATATGGGTGTTTCAGGTTGAATCCCATTGTTAATATGGGTGTTTCAGGTTGAATACCATTGTTAATATGAACATGCTTACAGCACTGCTGTCTTGGGTTATACCACTTCCTACTCTGTCCTTTACATGTGGTTGCTTGTTGATGCTTTTAGGTAGCTCGAATCTCCAAGTGTACATCTCTTATGTCTAGGTTATGTACTGATGTTATGTACTTTATGTATGAGTAAATGTTCAATTTATTGTTTAGCTGTGTGTTCTGCCCTGGGAGCAACTAAGTCAGACAAGCTGCCCCACAGTTGCTCAGCTACAGTAGCAGCATGCAGGAAGGCAGGCTCTTGGAAAGCTTCTCACTTAGATCCAAAATGTCAGTCGCAGGGAGCCAGTCTCAGGCAGATGTTTTGTACACACGGTAGGCAGGCTACAGTAAATGTACGTGCTGGATAGGGAACCTAAGGGGGCTAGCGTTAGCCTAGCGTTAGCAGCATCCTGCTCTGCTCTCTGCCATGGCTCCGGAGACTTCTCTCGCTGATAACATTGTGATGTCATCAGTATGCTCGACCGTCTCGATGAGGAATGAGGGACAGCATAATGTGTTTCTGTGTGAGTACCAGGAACCTGTTTGTCACGGTGTGTGTGTGTACATTTTCTAGGGGACTGTGTCTGAGAGAATGTGTGTGTAAAGAAGGCTTGTTGCTGTTTTTATTAGGTTCTGGTTTGACCTCTAGCTTGCACACAACTGTTGTTATTCCAGAGTGTGTATATGTTGTTATTCCAGTATGTGTATATGTTGTTATTCCAGAGTGTGTATATGTTGTTATTCCAGTATGTCTATATGTTGTTATGCCAGTATGTGTATCTGTTGTTATCCCAGTATGTGTATATGTTGTTATTCCAGTATGTCTATATGTTGTTATTCCAGTATGTCTATATGTTGTTATGCCAGTATGTGTATATGTTGTTATCCCAGTATGTGTATATGTTGTTATTCCAGTATGTCTATATGTTGTTATTCCAGTATGTCTATATGTTGTTATCCCAGTATGTCTATATGTTGTTATTCCAGTATGTGTATATGTTGTTATTCCAGAGTGTGTATATGTTGTTATTCCAGTATGTCTATATGTTGTTATTCCAGAGTGTGTATATGTTGTTATTCCAGTATGTCTATATGTTGTTATTCCAGTATGTGTATATGTTGTTATTCCAGAGTGTGTATATGTTGTTATTCCAGTATGTGTATATGTTGTTATCCCAGTATGTGTATATGTTGTTATTCCAGAGTGTGTATATGTTGTTATTCCAGTATGTGTATATGTTGTTATTCCAGTATGTCTATATGTTGTTATTCCAGTATGTCTATATGTTGTTATTCCAGTATGTCTATATGTTGTTATTCCAGTATGTGTATATGTTGTTATTCCAGTATGTCTATATGTTGTTATTCCAGTATGTGTATATGTTGTTATTCCAGTATGTGTATATGTTGTTATTCCAGAGTGTGTATATGTTGTTATCCCAGTATGTGTATATGTTGTTATTCCAGTATGTCTATATGTTGTTATCCCAGTATGTGTATATGTTGTTATCCCAGTATGTGTATATGTTGTTATTCCAGTATGTCTATATGTTGTTATTCCAGTATGTGTATATGTTGTTATTCCAGTATGTGTATCTGTTGTTATTCCAGCAAGGGATGCCGTCTGTTGTGTGTGTGTGTGTGTGTGTGTGTGTTTGGATGTCATTGCTGTGGGAAATCCAGATGCTGAAAGTAGCAGCCATGTGTATGGTGAGATGTGTTTCCATGTTTTAAATACAGAAACACACACACACATATATATATATATATATATATATATACCTATCAATGCAACACCTTGTATTAGTCAGATTGGAAGATACATACAGACCAATGTTTTTATAGCTGTGTGTGTGTGTGTTGTGTGTGTGTGTGTGCTGCTAGACTAAAGGTCATTGGACCGATGTGTAGACACAACTGGAGATGCCCGTCATGCCACTTAGAAGACACTTTAATGCAAAGCAACTTACATTACAGAGAGTTCAGACATTTTGTTGTACGTGTATGTGTATGTGATCTCTGCGAGCATTGAACCCATGACCTTGTTAGCACCATGCTCTTATCAAATGTCCACACGTGGACCAGATAGTCCCATGACCCTACTTATTAAATATACAATTCTGTCATTAACAGTCAGTGGTAGAGTTTATTGTTAACCTTTAATTTCTGTATAATACTTCCTGTTTCTCTGTCTGTGTAGGCTCTTTGTGCACCATAAGTGTAGCAGGTAGCCTAGCGGTTAGAGCTCTGGGGCAGCAACCCAAAAGGTTGCTTGTTTGAATCCCCAAGCCGGCAAGGTGGAAAAATCTGCCGTTTTGCCTTCGAGCAAGGTAGTTCACCCCTAGAACACCTGCTCCCTGGGCGCTGATGATGTGGATTAAGGCAGCACCCCGAACCTGATTCATAGGGCATGCATTCAGTTGTGCAACTGACTAAGTATCTCCTTTCCTCATCTAGTGTTTGGACATTATTGTCATTTCTTAAAGCACTTGCACAGTCTGTCATCAACAATTACATGTTCCCTCTTTTTTTCATGCCCTCATGCTTACAGAACTGTGGTGTGTGTGTGTGTGTGTGTGTGTGTGTGTGTGTGTGTGTGTGTGTGTGTGTGTGTGTGTGTGTGTGTGTGTGTGTGTGTGTGTGTGTGTGTGTGTGTGTGTGTGTGTGTGTGTGTGTGTGTGTGTGTGTGTGTGTGTGTGTGTGTGTGTGTGTGTACTGACTGTGTTAATGTACAGTATGTGCCCCTGTCCTCTCTCTCTCTGTGTGTGTTATCTAATCCTCTTTGACCACAATCAGCCACCTTGTTGTTCAGATGGGGACGGATGGATTTTCTAGGTACAGATAGAGAGACCAGCCTAAACACTGGTCTCTTTATACAGAAACACCAGGGATATCAGCCTAAACACTGGTCTCTTTATACAGAAACACCAGGGATATCAGCCTAAACACTGGTCTCTTTATACAGAAACACCAGGCCTTAACACTGGTCTCTTTATACAGAAACACCAGGCCTTAACACTGGTCTCTTTATACAGAAACACCAGGGATATCAGCCTAAACACTGGTCTCTTTATACAGAAACACCAGGCCTTAACACTGGTCTCTTTATACATAAACACCAGGCCTTAACACTGGTCTCTTTATGCAGAAACACCAGGGATATCAGCCTTAACACGGGTCTCTTTATACAGAAACACCAGGCCTTAACACTGGTCTCTTTATACAGAAACACCAGGCCTTAACACTGGTCTCTTTATGCAGAAACACCAGGCCTTAACACTGGTCTCTTTCTACAGAAACACCAGGCCTTAACACTGGTCTCTTTATACAGAAACACCAGGCCTTAACACTGGTCTCTTTATGCAGAAACACCAGGGATATCAGCCTAAACACTGGTCTCTTTATACAGAAACACCAGGCCTTAACACTGGTCTCTTTATACAGAAACGCCAGGGATATCAGCCTAAACACTGGTCTCTTTATACAGAAACACCAGGCCTTAACACTGGTCTCTTTATACAGAAACACCAGGCCTTAACACTGGTCTCTTTATACAGAAACACCAGGCCTTAACACTGGTCTCTTTATACAGAAACACCAGGCCTTAACACTGGTCTCTTTACACAGAAACACCAGGCCTTAACACTGGTCTATTTATACAGAAACACCAGGCCTTAACACTGGTCTCTTTATGCAGAAACACCAGGCCTTAACACTGGTCTCTTTATACAGAAACACCAGGCCTTAACACTGGTCTCTTTATACAGAAACACCAGGCCTTAACACTGGTCTCTTTATACATAAACACCAGGCCTTAACACTGGTCTCTTTATACAGAAACACCAGGCCTTAACACTGGTCTCTTTATACAGAAACACCAGGCCTTAACACTGGTCTCTTTATACAGAAACACCAGGCCTTAACACTGGTCTCTTTATACAGAAACACCAGGCCTTAACACTGGTCTCTTTATACAGAAACACCAGGCCTTAACACTGGTCTATTTATACAGAAACACCAGGCCTTAACACTGGTCTCTTTATACAGAAACACCAGGCCTTAACACTGGTCTCTTTATACAGAAACACCAGGCCTTAACACTGGTCTCTTTATACAGAAACACCAGGCCTTAACACTGGTCTCTTTACACAGAAACACCACCTAATTCTGAAAGCACCATTGTTTTGTTGGTTACCCTTGTTCCTGCATGTCATGGTAACTCTATTGACTCCCATTCAAGTCCAGGTCTCTAACCCACCAATGACTAGTCTCCTTGACTGTTACATCACATTCTCCATCATGACACACTATGTCTGAGGAATTGAGATGTTCAGCTTTGTGTAGTTGATGCCAGTTATTTTGTTTTTGTGGCCATGAGATGGACTTGACACTATTGGAATTGTAGGTCATAAGCATTCTTCTATCTTTCTTGAAGTTTGACTTCTAAGTCATGCTGTTGTTGGTGACATTTATTTTGTGTTCTTGGACATGTAGCTAGCTACGTTCGTATTGAAGCCAGAGATGGGAGAGCTGTGCTCAACTTAATTGTAATTAATAATACAGTTGCTTATTTTGGTCTAAATGGTTGAAATTACCTTTAGAATAGAAATCATTAGATGAACGTAGTAGGCACGTTATATGTTTGTGTGAAATGTGACTGTGTGGGTGTGAGATGCAGTCCTCTCTCTCTTTCACCCTTCAGTCCTCTCTCTCTTTCACCCTTCAGTTCTCTCTCTCTTTTCATCCTTCAGTTCTCTCTCTCTTTCACCCTTCAGTCCTCTCTCTCTTTCACCCTTCAATCCTCTCTCTTTTCACCCTTCAGTTCTCTCTCTCTTTTCATCCTTCAGTTCTCTCTCTCTTTCACCCTTCAATCCTCTCTCTATTTCACCCTTCAGTTCTCTCTCTCTTTCACCCTTCAGTTCTCTCTCTTTCATCCTTCAGTTCTCTCTCTCTTTCATCCTTCAGTTCTCTCTCTCTTTCACCTTTCAGTCATCTCTCTCTTTCACCCTTCAGTCATCTCTCTCTTTCACCCTTCAGTCATCTCTCTCTTTCACCCTTCAGTCCTCTCTCTATTTCACCCTTCAGTCCTCTATCTCTCTATTTCACCCTTCAGTCCTCTATCTCTCTATTTCACCCTTCAGTCCTCTATCTCTCTATTTCACCCTTCAGTCCTCTATCTCTCTATTTCACCCTTCAGTCCTCTATCTCTCTATTTCACCCTTCAGTCCTTCAGTCCTCTATCTCTCTATTTCACCCTTCAGTCCTCTATCTCTCTATTTCACCCTTCAGTCCTCTATCTCTCTATTTCACCCTTCAGTCCTCTATCTCTCTCCCCCTTCCTTTCCCCCTTTTTCCCTTCCCTTCCCTTCGTTTTCTTGTTTATATTTTTCCCGCTGCACTGAGAATGCGCCTGACGTACCGGCATCACTCTGCCCAGCTGCATACTGATGAAGGCACACACACATACACACAGTCACACACGTATACACACAGTCACACACATACACACAGTCACACACATACACACACACTCTCTCTCGCTCTCTCACTCTCTCCCGCAGACACACACACCGTGCTCAGACACACACACACACTGTGTGCAGACAGACAGGCTGAGGCATGTGCCACACACCCCACCTCGGCTGCAGACCCGCATGCTCACCCGTTACCATGGAAACCATGTCGTCAATTCAATACCGGCTCTGTGTTAAAAATGAGAGAGAGAGATAGCTGTGTGTTTATTTGTGTGTGTGTGTGTATGTCTGTCTCTCCTAGCAGGCATTTTAAATATTTCACATAAGGTCACAGGTTGATTATACTATCTTACTGAAAACTGTAACATAATGTACCCACTTCATCTCAACTGGATTCCAAGATGCATCACCTGCCATAACAGAGATGGCTCAACTCCTTCAGGGGCTTAAGGCCAGGGGCTTCCTGGTGCCAATGAGGAGAGGAGAGGAGAGGAGAGGAGAGGAGAGGAGATGAGAGGAGAGGAGAGGAGAGGAGAGGAGAGGAGAGGAGATGAGAGGAGAGGAGATGAGATGAGATGAGATGAGAGGAGAGGAAAGGAGAGGAGATGAGATGAGATGAGAGGAGAGGAGAGGAGAGGAGAGGAGAGGAGAGGAGAGGAGAGGAGAGGAAAAGACAGGAGAGGTGAAGAGAGGAGAGGAGAGGAGAAGAGAGGAGAGGACAATAGAGGTGAAGAAAAGACAGGAGAGGTGAGGTGAGGAGATGAGAGGAGAGGTAAAGAGAGCAGATGAGAGGTAAAGAGAGCAGAGGAGAGGTAAAGAGAGGAGAGGAGAGGAGAGGAGAGGAGAGGAGAGGAGAGGAGAGGAGAGGAGAGGAGAGGAGAGGAGAGGAGAGGTAAAGAGAGCAGAGGAGAGTTAAAGAGAGCAGAGGAGAGGTAAAGAGAAGACAGGAGAGGAGAGGAGAGGAGAGGAGAGGAGAGGAGAGGAGAGGAGAAGAAAAGACAGGAGAGGTGAAGAGAGGAGAGGTGAAGACAGGAGAGGTGAGGAGCAGTAAAGAGAGGAGAAGGAGGGAAGGAGGAAAATGTGGAAAAAAATTGCCAGTGGAAAGGAAGAGGGATCGTCTGGGAGATCTTATGTCAGTGTGAGGAGAAGAGATGGAGAGCAAGAAGGATATACCAGTCCAACCAGTATGAATAAGAGAGACAGGGAGAGAGGAGACTTGTCTCATACTGTATGGACTGGAGCCATCTATTCTGTTGTTGTCATGTCATACTGTATGGACTGGAGCCATCTATTCTGTTGTTGTCATGTCATACTGTATGGACTGTAGCCATCTATTCTGTTGTTGTCATGTCATACTGTATGGACTGTAGCCATCTATTCTGTTGTTGTCATGTCATACTGTATGGACTGTAGCCATCTATCTTGGTGCTGTCATGTCATACTGTATGTACTGTAGCCATCTATTCTGTTGTTGTCATGACACTGAAGAGAGCAGTTTCTAGAGCACTAACACACTGGACCACCAGGCTAGTGGAGAGAGAGCACTAACACACTGGACCACCAGGCTAGTAGAGAGAGAGAACACAAACACACTGGACCACCAGGCTAGTAGAGAGAGAGAACACTAACACACTGGACCACCAGGCTAGTAGAGAGAGAGAACACTAACACACTGGACCACCAGGCTAGTAGAGAGAGGGAGAGCCCTAACACACTGGACCACCAGGCTAGTAGAGAGAGAGAGAGCCCTAACACACTGGACCACCAGGCTAGTAGAGAGAGAGAACACTAACACACTGGACCACCAGGCTAGTAGAGAGAGAACACTAACACACTGGACCACCAGGCTAGTAAAGAGAGGGAGCCCTAACACACTGGACCACCAGGCTAGTAGAGAGAGAGAGCCCTAACACACTGGACCACCAGGCTAGTAGAGAGAGAGAACACTAACACACTGGACCACCAGGCTAGTAGAGAGAGAACACTAACACACTGGACCACCAGGCTAGTAGAGAGAGGGAGCCCTAACACACTGGACCACCAGGCTAGTAGAGAGAGAGAGCCCTAACACACTGGACCACCAGGCTAGTAGAGAGAGAGAACACTAACACACTGGACCACCAGGCTAGTAGAGAGAGAGAACACTAACACACTGGACCACCAGGCTAGTAGAGAGAGAGAGCCCTAACACACTGGACCACCAGGCTAGTAGAGAGAGAGAACACTAACACACTGGACCACCAGGCTAGTAGAGAGAGGGAGCCCTAACACACTGGACCACCAGGCTAGTAGAGAGAGAGAGCCCTAACACACTGGACCACCAGGCTAGTAGAGAGAGAACAGAAACACACTGGACCACCAGGCTAGTAGAGAGAGAACAGAAACACACTGGACCACCAGGCTAGTAGAGAGAGAGAGCCCTAACACACTGGACCACCAGGCTAGTAGAGAGAGAACAGTAACACACTGGACCACCAGGCTAGTAGAGAGAGATAGAGCCCTAACACACTGGACCACCAGGCTAGTAGAGAGAGAGAGCCCTGACACACTGGATGGACCACCAGGCTAGTAGAGAGAGAGAACACTAACACACTGGACCATCAGGCTAGTAGAGAGAGAACACTAACACATTGGACCACCAGGCTAGTAGAGAGAGAACACTAACACACTGGACCACCAGGCTAGTAGAGAGAGAGAACACTAACACACTGGACCACCAGGCTAGTAGAGAGAGAGAACACTAACACACTGGACCACCAGGCTAGTAGAGAGAGAGAGCCCTAACACACTGGACCACCAGGCTAGTAGAGAGAGAGAACACTAACACATTGGACCACCAGGCTAGTAGAGAGAGAACACTAACACAAGCTCACCACATACCCCCTTCCCAGTCCCTGTGTGTGTGTTGGTGTGTGTGTGTGTGTGTGTGTGTGTGTGTGTGTGTGTGTGTGTGTGTGTGTGTGTGTGTGTGTGTGTGTGTGTGTGTGTGTGTGTGTGTGTGTGTCTGTGTGTCTGTGTGTCTGTGTGTCTGTGTGTGTGTTGTGGCGTCAGAGTGGAAAAATGCTAAACTGACCGTAGAGCAGTTTCTAGCTCCAACTTCTTAGTCTTTGATCTCAGCTGGCTCCACACGCGCTTCAACCAACCCAACAAACACAGGGGGTTATGCCGAATGTGTCTTTGCTGGCAACCCATTGGCTAGTCAGCAACAAGCAAACATATGTGAAGCCAGAGTGGTTGTTCTACTGCTCCAAAAGGAAACCACAGAGAAGTGGGAAGCACGACGATGTGGTACCCTGCTCCTTCTGGTGGCTTTAATCACACACACAGGCCAGTGCCAGCCCAAAGAAGCTTCAAACCCAGTGACACAGGCTTGGCTCCATTCTAGCGAACCACAAAGCCCTGGGGCCTCTGGTTTCGGTTCGACAGGCTACACACTAGTATCAGCTGAGGCCTTATGTTAGACAAGCAACCAAACAGCACTACTGTCTAACGTTGTTCCGCTTTCCTGCTAAAAATGGCTTAAGTCCCCGGGGTCGATGTCCTCGCCTCACCACGATATCACCTGTATGATCACAGTGTATAACAATACACCACAGTTCTATAAGATATGCACATAAATCCTTTTGATCAAGTGTTAATGAATGGGGATTGTTAATAAGAGTAGCTTCTGTAGCTATACAGTAAATTACTGTAATTCTACACTATTCCTTACCATATTCTCTAGAGATTACTAGTTATTGTATTTAAACTCATTATTTCACTGAAGAGGCAGAGGCCGACTGAGTGTGGTGCTGGTTGTGGTGGTCGGGTGTTATATGAAAACTATTACTCCCAGCGTTCACGTATTATAGGTTAAGAGCAAGCTATAAACAAACTTCTTAATGGATGATTAGAACTAATCCAGCGTACATTAGCCCCACACTGTGAAATCATGCTCGCAGCGGACATCATTCCAATCAATGCTCTCAATCAATAACCCCATCATCATAATGAAAGGACCAATCCTAATCCACATCTAATAAATAAGAAACTTGTTTATTTAACAGCTTTTTGAGGATAAAAAGGGCTTCCGCTTGATTTCTTTCTGTCTGTGACGACTCAAGGGTGAAGTTTACCTGGGATGTTAGCCTGGCATTATTTTAGCATTAGCCTAGCTTTAGCCTAGCGTTAGCATTTTTACCTTATGATTATTTGGTTGTTGTTTCCTTTCTGGGGAATGACAATGGTTCCTAGCTAGCATTTGAAGCTAATTGTAAACAGCTTAGTGTAGTTGTAACATTTCATCAAAATCAGAAGAGATAGTTTGCCTACTTTGATGCTTGGTTCAACTTCTTGTTTTCTCTCGAAGCTAACTCCGGTGGTTGTATTGGTGTTGTAGCATAGCGTATTTACAGCATTGACCAACTGTGTTGCACTCCAGCCCACAGTCCCTCCCTTATGCTTTACTTTTACACCGTTGTCTTATTTGAGAGCTGTATACAGTATATGGTAATATTCCAAGAGTGTTTGCATGGGGTGTGTACACATAATCCACTACACACACAAGTAGACTAACACAGAATACACTAGTTGTGTCACGATATCAGACCTATCCAGATCATTCATCCCAGACCAAACTGCCACTTTTCTACAGCCATTCCCATTAAAACGACAATCGTTGTGCAGACACATAATATCTACCAGCATCCCCTTTAAGAAGACACCCAACTACAGTATCATTGTGCTTCGGTCCTAGATAGGCCCTCCCCTTTAAGTACAGTAGAGAGCCACTACAGATCCCCATGGATTTGTTTGACAAATTAGCTCCTCCATGACCCGTCTGTCCCTGTGTGAAAGGCTGGCTGAGGACCAGAGCACGGGACTAGTGGGTGTTATATGAATAGTGCTGCACTGTTTCCCACCAGTGGAGGCTGCTGAGGGGAGGATGTGTGGAATGTTTGTAGTGTCTGGAATGGAGTGAATGGAATGGTATCAAACACAAGTGTTCCATTCACTCCATTCCAGCCATTATTATGAGCTGTCCTCCCCTCAGTAGCCTCCACTGTTTTCGACCATCCACAACCCTTCATTAGCTGTTCATCACAACCAGGAAGTGTTCATCAAAGACATACACTATATATACAAAAGCATGTGGACACCCCTTCAAATTAGTTGCTGACAGGTGTACAAAATCAAACACACAGCCATGCAATCTCCATAGACAAACATTGGCAGTAGAATAGCCTTACTGAAGAGCTCAGTGACTTTAAACGTGGAAAGATAAGATGCCACCTTTTCAATAAGTCAGTTCTTCACATTTCTGCCCTGCTAGAGCTGCCTCGGTCTTTCTGTAAGTGCTGTTATTGGGAAGTGGAAACATCTAGGAGCAACAACGGCTCAGCCGCGAAGTGGTAGGCCACACAAGCTCACAGAACGGGACCGACGAGTGTCTGAAGCACATAGTGAGTAAAAATCTTCTGTCCTCGGTTGCAACACTAACTACTGAGTTCCAAACTGCTCCTGGAAGTAACGTCATCACAATAACTGTTCATCATGAGCTTCATGTAATGGGTTTCCATAGCCGAGCAGCCGCACACAAGCCTAAGATCACTATGTGCAATGTCAAGCGTTGGCTGGAGTGGTGTAAAGCTCATCACCATTGGACTCTGGAGCAGTGGAAATGCATTCTCTGGAGTGATGAATCGCGCTGGTAGTCTGACGGACAAATCTGGGTTTAACATAACATAACCATTCTAGACAATTCTGAGCTTCCAGCTTTGTGGCATCAGTTTGGGGAAGGCCCTTTCCTGTTTCAGAATGGCAATGCCCGTGTGCACAAAGCGATATCCATAGAGAAATAGTTTGTTGAGATCGGTGTGGAAGAACTTGATTGGCCTGCACAGAGCCCTGACCTCAACCCCATCAAAAACCTTTGGGATGAATTGGAACGCTGACTGTGAACCAGGCCTAATTGCCCAACATACGTGCCCGACCTCACTAACGCTCTTGTGGCTGAATGGAAGCAAGTCCCCGCAGCAATGTTCCAACATCTAGTGGAAAGCCTTCCCAGAAGAGTGGAGGCTGTTATAGCATCAAAGGGGGGACCAACTCCATATTAATGTCCCTGATTTTGGAATTAGATGTTTGACGAGCAGGTGTCCACATACTTTTGGTCATATAGTGTATCTGCTTCTGATTGATTCTGCTTCGAATTGCAAAGAGATCTATGTTCATGTTCACTGAATTTTGATGGATTAAATAAATAAAATAATAGTTTATACTTTGCGTACACAGATTTGTAGTTGTTATCACAGGTGCAGCAAATGCTTGTGTTTCTAGCTCCAACAGTGCAGTAATAATACCTAGCAATACAAAACAATACGCACATAATCCAAAAAGAAAGATTTCAAGAAATATCAGAACGAGCAATGTTAGAGTCCGGAATATAAATATACTGTATGTATGTATGTGTGTGTGTGTGTGTGTGTGTGTGTGTGTGTGTGTGTGTGTGTGTGTGTGTGTGTGTGTGTGTGTGTGTGTGTGTGTGTGTGTGTGTGTGTGTGTGTGTATGCATGCACATATATATATACACACATACACACACACAAGAATGGTCCATCTCCCAAAGGACATCCAGCCAACTTGACACAACTGTGGGAAGCATTAGAGTCAACATGGGCCAGCATCCCTGTGGAACACTTTCGACTCCTTGTAGAGTCCACACCCCGACGAATTGAGGCTGTTCTGAGGGCAAAAGGGGGTGCAACGCAATATTAGGAAGATATTCCTAATGTTTTGTACACTCAGTGTATATAATAGTGTGTATAGACAGTATGGACACTATATGAATAGAAATGATGTGAACAGCAGTAGTTCTATAGGATGAACAATGACTGGAATACAATATATACAATATATAATAATACAATATATACCTATAAAGTGGGTAAAACAGTAGGTAGACATTATTTACTGTGGTTTCTGAGAATATACTGTACATTTTAATTACTGTATATTTTAAGACTACATATAATGCTTTATGTGGAATATATTTCACACAATGCATTGTACATTAGTGTAAAAGTTGTTCCACTTCTCAGCAACAACCACTGTGGTTGATTCTTATAGTTTCAGAGGATGTGCGTCACTGATCTTCAACAGCTGGCTTTTTTTCAGTGAGCTGTGGATTTTTTAAGCTCGTCCCCTTCTTGTAAGGAGCTAGATAGTAGTAGTAAATCAAATCAAATGTTATTTGTCACATGTGCCAAATACAACTGGTATAGACTTCACAGTGAAATGCTTACTTATGAGCCCTTAACCAACAATGTAGTTTATAAAATAGTAACAAGAGGAATAAAATAAAATACACAAGAATGGAGCTATATACAGGAGTACCAATACAGGAGTACCAGCACCAGATCAATGTGGAGCTATATACAGGGAGTACCAGCACCAGATCAATGTGGAGCTATATACAGGGAGTACCAGTACCAGATCAATGTGGAGCTACATACAGTGAGTACCAGTACCAGATCAATGTGGAGCTATATACAGGGAGTACCAGTACCAGATCAATGTGCAGCTATATACAGGGAGTACCTGTACCAGATCAATGTGGACCTACATACAGGGAGTACCAGTACCAGATCAATGTGCAGAGGTATGAAGTATTTTAGATAGATATGAGCATGAAGGCAGGGTAAAGTGACTTGTCATCAGGATAGATAATAATAAGAGTTAAATAAAGAACAGAGGAGAAGCAGCAAATGATAAGTGTAAAAGTGTGTGTATGTATGTGTGTTTGTGTGGTGTCGGTCTGTGTGTGTGTGTAGTGTATGTGTTTTGTGTGGGAGTGTCAATGTGTGTGAGTAAGTGTGTATATGGTGTGCGTATATAGTTTAGTAACAGTGCATAGGGTCAGTGCAGATAGTTCAGGTACCATTCATTGACTTCAGCAGTCTGGCTATTTAGCAGTCTTATAGCTTGGGGGTAGAAGCTGTCTTGGAGCCTGTTGGTCCGAGAACCGATGCTCTGGTACCATTTGCCGGATGGTATAGTAGCAGAGTGAACAGTTTATGGCTTGGGTGGCTGGAGTTTTTGGTCATTTTTTGGGCCTTCCTCTGACGCCTGATATAGAGGTCCTGGATAGCATGGAGTTCGACCCCAGTGATGTACTGGGCTGTCCGCACCACACTCTCTTCCTCTGGCGCCTGATATAGAGGTCCTGGATAGGATGGAGTTCGACCCCAGTGATGTACTGGGCTGTCCGCACCACACTCTCTTCCTCTGGCGCCTGATATAGAGGTCCTGGATAGCATGGAGTTCGACCCCAGTGATGTACTGGGCTGTCCGCACCACACTCTCTTCCTCTGGCGCCTGATATAGAGGTCCTGGATAGCATGGAGTTCGACCCCAGTGATGTACTGGGCTGTCCGCTGGGCTGTCCACACTCTCTTCCTCTGGCGCCTGATATAGAGGTCCTGGATAGCATGGAGTTCGACCCCAGTGATGTACTGGGCTGTCCGCACCACACTCTCTTCCTCTGGCGCCTGATATAGAGGTCCTGGATAGCATGGAGTTCGACCCCAGTGATGTACTGGGCTGTCCGCACCACACTCTCTTCCTCTGGCGCCTGATATAGAGATCCTGGATAGCATGGAGTTCGACCCCAGTGATGTACTGGGCTGTCCGCACCACTGTGACACTCTCTTCCTCTGGCGCCTGATATAGAGGTCCTGGATAGCATGGAGTTCGACCCCAGTGATGTACTGGGCTGTCCGCACCACACTCTCTTCCTCTGGCACGTGATATAGAGGTCCTGGACAGCATGGAGTTCGACCCCAGTGATGTACTGGGCTGTCCGTACCACACTCTCTTGTGCCCCGTTGATGTGGATGGTTGCGTGCTCTCCCCTCTTTCTCCTATAGTCCATGTTCAAATCTTTGGTATTAAAGATGTTGAGGGAGAGGTTGTTGTCCTGGCACCACACTATTAAGTCTCTGACCTCCTCCCTGTAGGCTGACTCACCGCCATCGGTGAGTACACAGAGAGCGAGATCACACAGTCAGGAAAAACAGGGGCTTTCACCGCAAGGCACAGTGTTATACTCCTTACAGGCATTCAGTTCATTTAGCTCTGCTTCGCTGGGTAACTCATGGATGGTAGTTGTAGTAGTCTACATTAAGTTTACTCTGTCTTGTAAGTGTTCACCAAGACTATTGCCATATATACACACTGCTGATATCTCATCTGAGTAAATACACATCCATTTGGACACCAAGATGAGTCCTATAATTAGACAGATGCACTGTGAGGACACCAAGATGAGTCCTATAATTAGACAGATGCACTGTGAGGACACCAAGATGAGTCCTATAATTAGACAGAAGCACTGTGAGGACACCAAGATGAGTCCTATAATTAGACAGATGCACTGTGAGGACACCAAGATGAGTCCTATAATTCGAGTGATGCACTGTGAGAACACCAAGATGAGTCCTATAATTCGAGTGATGCACTGTGAGGACACCAAGATGAGTCCTATAATTAGACAGATGCACTGTGAGGACACCAAGATGAGTCCTATAATTAGACAGATGCACTGTGAGGACACCAAGATGAGTCCTATAATTCGAGTGATGCACTGTGAGAACACCAAGATGAGTCCTATAATTAGACAGATCTAGGGTCTTCATTTTGACTTCATTATGTATTCATGTATTCAAACAGAGAAAATGGAATGCCAGATGAAGAGCGAGTGCTCTCGCTTCCATTTGGTCTCAATGGCCGCTGATTGGTTAGCTCTCAGCGGCGGGCTGATGCGATTGGGTGAGAACCCAGGCAGTTGTTGACAGGAGTGCAGTCTTCCTCAGACGTGGCTAGCGTCATCTCCACAGCTACGTTAGGTCATCGCTGAAGAGCTAGTGGGAGATGCAGCCGACTAGTGTCCTTCTAATGTAGCTTCTTGTCTAATGGCACTGTCGGACCCTTTCTATCCTGTTATTGCTCATTGGATACTGTTATTGATAATACTTTACAATATTTTTTATAGCCATGCCTAGATTTCTTATAGTGATATAGTGATTTCTTTGTCTTTTTTGGACACTCCTGTTCTTGCTCCTTCTTTATCCAATCTTGTTACTAACCCCTGGGATTATTTGCCTTTATTTGCCTGGGAAGAATTAATTGATTATTTCATCAAGGCCCTGGGGACACTACTATATGGATGATGCCATGATTGATTGTATAACGAGGATTTGAGGGAAGCCTTTTGCATACTTGTTTTGGATCTATCCATCTTTAGGACTCTTTACATTTGATTGACTGCGTTGAAAATGCCGGAGGCAAACTACTTACATTCTGTGTCATGGGGATACATAAAAGTAGGTTGTCCATGATGCGAATTTTGAATTCAATAAAATTTAGTGCTGAGTTCATTAGGCACCAAATTGAAGAATATAGAATACAGACTAAACAGGTAGAGACAACCTGAGCTACCTGGTCCAATAAGAAACTCTCGTGTTTTGTAATGAACATGACACAAATGGCCACGCGTATGTTAAAGCTTGTAGGCTCTCCTGGCCACCTTTGGATTTAAAAAAAAAAAAATTTAACCTTTATTTAACTAGGCAAGTCAGTTAAGAACAAATTCTTATTTTCAATGACGGCCTAGGAACAGTGGGTTAACTGCCTGTTCAGGGGCAGAACGACAGATTTGTACCTTGTCAGCTTGGGGATTCGAACTTGCAACCTTTTGTTTACTAGTCCAACACTCTAACCACTAGGCTACCCTGCCGCCCCTCTATTCATTTAGTGTTATTCCAATCCCGTGAGAGAAGGGTTTACTTTACTCATTTGTTAAAGTGTTCCCATCAATGCAGACATTTTCATTTAGATCAAAAGGGTAAATAATGTGACATCGTTGTGATGATCTGTGATGTATGTACAGTGGGAGAGATTGGAGATAGCAGTAACTAGTGCAGGAACTAGTCGTATTTCCACCTCAGCATTGTGTCAGAATTTGTTAGCCATATTGTATAGATTTGTTTATGCAAATGTGCTGTGGGTAGACTTATGTATTTAGCTGTTTTGTTGTTGAGGACGAGCTGCCTACTTGTCTCTTTCAAAGTCATATGGAAATTGCTGTGCTCAAACATGAAAGAAGTATCACACTCCAGTCATTGGTGAATAGTATGTGAAATAAGGCAAAAATAATAGTTCCGCAAAACCTCATCCTTAAATCAAACCAGACATACTATCTGAACTATGTTTGCAGTTGCTACTCACAGTATCTGTGAGAGTCTGCTGAAAGAGCCTGAACTTCATAATGCAGTAAAAACATCCGATGATGACAGAAAGAGAATGTCATTATATTCCATCTAAGCAAGTCTCATTGAGATCAAAAGTCTGTTACTGCTTCCCATTTATATACAATGTCATGTATGTGTAAGAGTAACGCTTTCTTTCTTTCACCCTCTCTCTCTCTCTGTCTCTCTCTCCCACTCCATCTCTCTCTCTCTCTCTGTCTCTCTCTCCCACTCCATCTCTCTCTCTGTCTCTCTCTCTGTCTCTCTCTCCCACTCCATCTCTCTCTCTCTCTGTCTCTCTCTCCCACTCCATCTCTCTCTCTGTCTCTCTCTCCCACTCCATCTCTCTCTCTCTCTCTCTGTCTCTCTCTCCCACTCCATCTCTCTCTTTCTCTGTCTCTCTCTCCCACTCCATCTCTCTCTCTCTCTCTGTCTCTCTCTCCCACTCCATCTCTCTCTCTCTCTGTCTCTCTCTCCCACTCCATCTCTCTCTCCCACTCCATCTCTCTCTTTCTCTGTCTCTCTCTCCCACTCCATCTCTCTCTCTGTCTCTCTCTCCCACTCCATCTCTCTCTTTCTCTGTCTCTCTCCCACTCCATCTCTCTCTCTCTGTCTCTCTCTCTCCCACTCCATCTCTCTCTTTCTCTCTCTCACTCACTGTCTGTGTCCAGTTCAAGAGGATGTTGAACAGGGAGCTGTCTCACCTGTCTGAGATGAGTCGCTCAGGGAACCAGGTCTCTGAGTTCATCTCCAGCACCTTCTTAGGTAAGACTGGCTGACCTTGCTGTGTGATTTTCAGTATTTATAACAACAAGTTCAAGTCGAATCAAAGTTTATTGGTCGGGTACACAGTTTAGCAGATGTTATAGCGGGTACGGCTAAATGCTTATGTTACAATCTCCTGACAATGCAGTAAAATGGCAAACAGGTACACAAACAATAAATTTACAAAACAAATAAACTGAAAGAACAACAAGTACCAATCCTCCATGGTCCCCAAGCAATCCCTGAGGTCCCCAAACAGTCCCCATTCCCCAAACAGTCCTGGTCTCCGAGGTCCCCAAGCAGTCCCCAGTCTCCAAGGTCCCCAAACAATCCCCAGTCTCCAAGGTCCCCAAACAGTCCACAGTCTCCAATGTCCCTAAGCAGTACCCAAGGTCTCCAAACAGTGTCCAGTCTCCAAGGTCCCCAAATAGTCTCAAAGAGACAAGTAAAGAGTCTCAATCACTCAGTCCAGAAATTTCCCCTGAAACTGAAACTCCCAATCCCCAAAAAGCCTCAAAATCATATGGGTACAACAATCCATTCTGTTTTATTAAAAGCTACCATGGGCGATGTGCATCTGTGTGTTAGATAGTTAATAAGGGCCAATCCTAACTTGAGATCAGTGTGTGTTACTCAAGTCCCCAATTGACTTCAATAGAGGTCTGTGCATAAGAAAGCGCTGCTCTGCCCTGTTTACAACACGATCAACAAGGCAGGTCCTACAGGCCCTAGTTTTGTCGCACCTGGACTACTGGTTCATCACTACTTGTATTTGTAAGAAATATTGACTTGTTGAATGCACTGAGCTGTCTGTTTAAACTACTAGCACACAGCTCAGACACCCATACATACCGCACAAGACATGCCACCAGTGGTCTCTTCGTAATCCCCAAGTCCAGGACAGACTATGGGAGGTGCACAGTACTCTATTCCACATCAAGTAACTGATGCAAGCAGTAAAATCTGGTTAGAAAAACAGAGATAAAAATACACCTTTGAAGACACACACACACACACACACACACACACACACACACACACACACACACACACACACACACACACACACACGCATACACACATGATAACATACGCACTATATACACACGTACACATGTATTTTGTATTGTAGATATGTAGTAGTAGAGTAGCGGCCTGAGGGAACACAATGTGTTGTAAATTCTGTTTTGTAATGTAATGCTTTTTTGTTGTTGTATTGTATATAACTGCCTTAAATTGGCTGGTGATCCATAATGATTAGGGGACAATGTGATCTTAAGTTAGGATTTGGCCCTAAAAGCACAAAATAGGCCCCAAAAAAATCCCTTTGCGTATTGTCTATTGGTCCTCTAACTATTTGCTACTTCTCTCCCCCTAGACAAGCAGCATGACGTGGAGATGCCATGTCCACAGACGCAGAAAGAGAGGACGGACAAGAAGAACGCCAAGCCCATGTGTCAGATCAGTGGCGTGAAGAAGCTGCAGCACAGCACTAGCCTCTCCAACTCTAATATACCTCGCTTCGGGGTCAAGACCGACACAGAGGACCAACTGGCTACGGTGAAGGAGCTTTTTGACTTTATATTGGCATTTTAGTCATTTAACAGTTGCTCTTAGCTTCTCTTAGCTAGAGTGTATTCCAAGAAGGTTAAACAAATGCGTACGAGAGCAGTCTGATCATCATGGCACGCTTTTGTTGAATAGAGTAAATACTAGAGTAAATGATTTATCTGATATTAACTAAGCAATTACTGCTGTTGTGCCCTTTAAGGCAAGGGACTTAACCTCAACATAGCTACATAATCCCTGGCTGGACTTTTATCTGGACTTTTCCCAAGGTGAAGAGAAGCCTGACACCGGGCCTCTTCATTGTATGCCGTTTTTATTCTTATTCTAGTCGTTATCCCTCTGATCCTTGTTGATAGTACTGTCCCGCACCGTCGTAGCTAGCTAGAGGTTGGCGCCAGAGCTAGAGCATGTTCTAGTGCTTATTAACCTTCTAGCACTCATCACCAATCAGATTTAGGCTGAAACTGATTTGATCAAGTTTGACGTAGTAGATGTCCCACACAGTGATGAGGACTACATTGATTCTATTGAGATCCAGGAAATAGGATGCCTTAAAGGGTCACCTCTGTAATGTTACACCAATAGGATGCCTTAAAGGGTCACCTCTGTAATGTTACACCAATAGGATGCCTTAAAGGGTCACCTCTGTAATGTTACACCAATAGGATGCCTTAAAGTGTCACCTCTGTAATGTTACACCAATAGGATGCCTTAAAGGGTCACCTCTGTAATGTTACACCAATAGGATGCCTTAAAGGGTCACCTCTGTAATGTTACACCAATAGGATGCCTTAAAGGGTCACCTCTGTAATGTTACACCAATAGGATGCCTTAAAGGGTCACCTCTGTAATGTTACACCAATAGGATGCCTTAAAGGGTCACCTCTGTAATGTTACACCAATAGGATGCCTTAAAGGGTCACCTCTGTAATGTTACACCAATAGGATGCCTTAAAGTGTCACCTCTGTAATGTTACACCAATAGGATGCCTTAAAGTGTCACCTCTGTAATGTTACACCAATAGGATGCCTTAAAGTGTCACCTCTGTAATGTTACACCAATAGGATGCCTTAAAGTGTCACCTCTGTAATGTTACACCAATAGGATGCCTTAAAGGGTCACCTCTGTAATGTTACACCAATAGGATGCCTTAAAGTGTCACCTCTGTAATGTTACACCAATAGGATGCCTTAAAGTGTCACCTCTGTAATGTTACACCAATAGGATGCCTTAAAGTGTCACCTCTGTAATGTTACACCAATAGGATGCCTTAAAGTGTCACCTCTGTAATGTTACACCAATAGGATGCCTTAAAGGGTCACCTCTGTAATGTTACACCAATAGGATGCCTTAAAGGGTCACCTCTGTAATGTTACACCAATAGGATGCCTTAAAGGGTCACCTCTGTAATGTTACACCAATAGGATGCCTTAAAGGGTCACCTCTGTAATGTTACACCAATAGGATGCCTTAAAGGGTCACCTCTGTAATGTTACACCAATAGGATGCCTTAAAGGGTCACCTCTGTAATGTTACACCAATAGGATGCCTTAAAGTGTCACCTCTGTAATGTTACACCAATAGGATGCCTTAAAGTCACCTCTGTAATGTTACACCAATAGGATGCCTTAAAGGGTCACCTCTGTAATGTTACACCTCTGTAATGTTACACCAATAGGATGCCTTAAAGGGTCACCTCTGTAATGTTACACCAATAGGATGCCTTAAAGGGTCACCTCTGTAATGTTACACCAATAGGATGCCTTAAAGGGTCACCTCTGTAATGTTACACCAATAGGATGCCTTAAAGGGTCACCTCTGTAATGTTACACCAATAGGATGCCTTAAAGTGTCACCTCTGTAATGTTACACCAATAGGATGCCTTAAAGGTCACCTCTGTAATGTTACACCAATAGGATGCCTTAAAGGGTCACCTCTGTAATGTTACACCAATAGGATGCCTTAAAGTGTCACCTCTGTAATGTTACACCAATAGGATGCCTTAAAGGGTCACCTCTGTAATGTTACACCAATAGGATGCCTTAAAGTGTCACCTCTGTAATGTTACACCAATAGGATGCCTTAAAGGGTCACCTCTGTAATGTTACACCAATAGGATGCCTTAAAGTGTCACCTCTGTAATGTTACACCAATAGGATGCCTTAAAGTGTCACCTCTGTAATGTTACACCAATAGGATGCCTTAAAGGGTCACCTCTGTAATGTTACACCTCTTAAAGGGTCACCTCTGTAATGTTACACCAATAGGATGCCTTAAAGTGTCACCTCTGTAATGTTACACCAATAGGATGCCTTAAAGTGTCACCTCTGTAATGTTACACCAATAGGATGCCTTAAAGGGTCACCTCTGTAATGTTACACCAATAGGATGCCTTAAAGTGTCACCTCTGTAATGTTACACCAATAGGATGCCTTAAAGTGTCACCTCTGTAATGTTACACCAATAGGATGCCTTAAAGGGTCACCTCTGTAATGTTACACCAATAGATGCCTTAAAGTGTCACCTCTGTAATGTTACACCAATAGGATAGGATGCCTTAAAGTGTCACCTCTGTAATGTTACTTAAAGGGTCACCTCTGTAATGTTACACCAATAGGATGCCTTAAAGGGTCACCTCTGTAATGTTACACCAATAGGATGCCTTAAAGTGTCACCTCTGTAATGTTACACCAATAGGATGCCTTAAAGGGTCACCTCTGTAATGTTACACCAATAGGATGCCTTAAAGTGTCACCTCTGTAATGTTACACCAATAGGATGCCTTAAAGGGTCACCTCTGTAATGTTACACCAATAGGATGCCTTAAAGGGTCACCTGTTACTGTAATGTTACACCAATAGGATGCCTTAAAGTGTCACCTCTGTAATGTTACACCAATAGGATGCCTTAAAGTGTCACCTCTGTAATGTTACACCAATAGGATGCCTTAAAGTGTCACCTCTGTAATGTTACACCAATAGGATGCCTTAAAGTGTCACCTCTGTAATGTTACACCAATAGGATGCCTTAAAGTGTCACCTCTGTAATGTTACACCAATAGGATGCCTTAAAGTGTCACCTCTGTAATGTTACACCAATAGGATGCCTTAAAGTGTCACCTCTGTAATGTTACACCAATAGGATGCCTTAAAGTGTCACCTCTGTAATGTTACACCAATAGGATGCCTTAAATGTTACACCAATAGGATGTCACCTCTGTAATGTTACACCAATAGGATGCCTTATGCCTTAAATGTGTCACCTCTGTAATGTTACACCAATAGGATGCCTTAAAGTGTCACCTCTGTAATGTTACACCAATAGGATGCCTTAAAGTGTCACCTCTGTAATGTTACACCAATAGGATGCCTTAAAGTGTCACCTCTGTAATGTTACACCAATAGGATGCCTTAAAGTGTCACCTCTGTAATGTTACACCAATAGGATGCCTTAAAGTACCTCTGTATGTTACACCAATAGGATGCCTTAAAGTGTCACCTCTGTAATGTTACACCAATAGGATGCCTTAAAGGGTCACCTCTGTAATGTTACACCAATAGGATGCCTTAAAGTGTCACCTCTGTAATGTTACACCAATAGGATGCCTTAAAGGGTCACCTCTGTAATGTTACACCAATAGGATGCCTTAAAGTTCACCTCTGTAATGTTACACCAATAGGATGCCTTAAAGTGTCACCTCTGTAATGTTACACCAATAGGATGCCTTAAAGTGTCACCTCTGTAATGTTACACCAATAGGATGCCTTAAAGTGTCACCTCTGTAATGTTACACCAATAGGATGCCTTAAAGGGTCACCTCTGTAATGTTACACCAATAGGATGCCTTAAAGTACCTCTGTAATGTTACACCAATAGGATGCCTTAAAGTGTCACCTCTGTAATGTTACACCAATAGGATGCCTTAAAGTGTCACCTCTGTAATGTTACACCAATAGGATGCCTTAAAGTGTCACCTCTGTAATGTTACACCAATAGGATGCCTTAAAGGGTCACCTCTGTAATGTTACACCAATAGGATGCCTTAAAGTGTCACCTCTGTAATGTTACACCAATAGGATGCCTTAAAGTGTCACCTCTGTAATGTTACACCAATAGGATGCCTTAAAGGGTCACCTCTGTAATGTTACACCAATAGGATGCCTTAAAGGGTCACCTCTGTAATGTTACACCAATAGGATGCCTTAAAGGTCACCTCTGTAATGTTACACCAATAGGATGCCTTAAAGTGTCACCTCTGTAATGTTACACCAATAGGATGCCTTAAAGTGTCACCTCTGTAATGTTACACCAATAGGATGCCTTAAAGTGTCACCTCTGTAATGTTACACCAATAGGATGCCTTAAAGTGTCACCTCTGTAATGTTACACCAATAGGATGCCTTAAAGTGTCACCTCTGTAATGTTACACCAATAGGATGCCTTAAAGTGTCACCTCTGTAATGTTACACCAATAGGATGCCTTAAAGTGTCACCTCTGTAATGTTACACCAATAGGATGCCTTAAAGGGTCACCTCTGTAATGTTACACCAATAGGATGCCTTAAAGTGTCACCTCTGTAATGTTACACCAATAGGATGCCTTAAAGTGTCACCTCTGTAATGTTACACCAATAGGATGCCTTAAAGGTCACCTCTGTAATGTTACACCAATAGGATGCCTTAAAGGGTCACCTCTGTAATGTTACACCAATAGGATGCCTTAAAGTGTCACCTCTGTAATGTTACACCAATAGGATGCCTTAAAGTGTCACCTCTGTAATGTTACACCAATAGGATGCCTTAAAGGGTCACCTCTGTAATGTTACACCAATAGGATGCCTTAAAGGGTCACCTCTGTAATGTTACACCAATAGGATGCCTTAAAGGGTCACCTCTGTAATGTTACACCACTGTGGTTTGCTGATTGGCTCAAGGGCCAATATAAAGATGACACTGGCTTTAGTATTTTGTCTCTTGGTTGTCAGTTGTCAGACTGTTAGATCTCAGTTGTTAGTTGTCAGACTGTTAGACCTCAGTTGTCAGTTGTCAGACTGTTAGATCTCAGTTGTCAGTTGTCAGACTGTTAGATCTCAGTTGTCAGTTGTCAGACTGTTAGACCTCAGTTGTCAGTTGTCAGACTGTTAGATCTCAGTTGTCAGTTGTCAGACTGTTAGACCTCAGTTGTCAGTTGTCAGACTGTTAGATCTCAGATATCAGTTGTCAGACTGTTAGATCTCAGTTGTCAGTTGCCAGACTGTTAGACCTCAGTTGTCAGACTGTTAGATCTCAGTTGTCAGACTGTTAGACCTCAGTTGTCAGACTGTTAGATCTCAGTTGTCAGACTGTTAGATCTCAGTTGTCAGACTGTTAGATCTCAGTTGTCAGACTGTTAGATCTCAGTTGTCAGACTGTTAGATCTCATTTGTCAGACTGTTAGATCTCAGTTGTCAGTTGTCAGACTGTTAGATCTCAGTTGTCAGTTGCCAGACTGTTAGATCTCAGTTGTCAGACTGTTAGATCTCAGTTGTCAGACTGATAGATCTCAGTTGTCAGACTGTTAGATCTCATTTGTCAGACTGTTAGATCTCAGTTGTCAGTTGTCAGACTGTTAGATCTCAGTTGTCAGACTGTTAGATCTCAGTTGTCAGTTGTCAGACTGTTAGATCTCAGTTGTCAGACTGTTAGATCTCAGTTGTCAGACTGTTAGACCTCAGTTGTCAGACGTCAGACTGTTAGATCTCATTTGTCAGACTGTTAGATCTCAGTTGTCAGTTGTCAGACTTTTAGATCTCATTTGTCAGACTGTTAGATCTCAGTTGTCAGTTGTCAGACTGTTAGATCTCAGTTGTCAGACTGTTAGATCTCAGTTGTCAGTTGTCAGACTGTTAGACCTCAGTTGTCAGACGTCAGACTGTTAGATCTCAGTTGTCAGTTGTCAGACTGTTAGATCTCAGTTGTCAGACTGTTAGACCTCAGTTGTCAGACTGTTAGATCTCAGTCACTGTTGTCAGACTGTTAGATCTCAGTTGTCACTCAGTTGTCAGACTGTTAGATCTCAGTTGTCAGACTGTTAGACCTCAGTTGTCAGTTGTCAGACTGTTAGATCAGTTGTCAGACTGTCAGACTGTGATCTCAGTTGTCAGACTGTTAGACCTCAGTTGTCAGACGTCAGACTGTTAGATCTCAGTTGTCAGTTGTCAGACTGTTAGATCTCAGTTGTCAGACTGTTAGACCTCAGTTGTCAGACTGTTAGATCTCAGATGTCAGTTGTCAAACTGTTAGATCTCAGTTGTCAGTTGTCAGACTGTTAGATCTCAGATGTCAGTTGTCAAACTGTTAGATCTCAGATGTCAGTTGTCAAACTGTTAGATCTCAGTTGTCAGTTGTCAGACTGTTAGATCTCAGTTGTCAGTTGTCAGACTGTTAGATCTCAGTTGTCGGTTGTCAGACTGTTAGACCTCAATTGTCAGACTGTTAGATCTCAGATCTCAGTTGTCAAACTGTTAGATCTCAGTTGTCAGTTGTCAGACTGTTAGATCTCAGTTGTCAGTTGTCAGACTGTTAGACCTCAGTTGTCAGACTGTTAGATCTCAGTTGTCAGACTGTTAGATCTCAGTTGTCAGTTGTCAGACAGTTAGACCTCAGTTGTCAGACTGTTAGACCTCATTTGTCAGTTGTCAGACTGTTAGATCTCAGTTGTCAGACTGTTAGATCTCATTTGTCAGACTGTTAGACCTCAGTTGTCAGTTGTCAGACTGTTAGACCTCAGTTGTCAGTTGTCAGACTGTTGATCTCAGTTGTCAGACTGTTAGACCTCAGTTGTCAGTTGTCAGACTGTTAGATCTCAGTTGTCAGACTGTTAGATCTCAGTTGTCAGTTGTCAGACAGTTAGACCTCAGTTGTCAGACTGTTAGACCAGACTGTTAGACCTCAGACTGTTAGACCTCATTTGTCAGACTGTTGATCTCAGTTGTCAGACTGTTAGACCTCAGTTGTCAGACAGTTAGACCTCAGTTGTCAGACTGTTAGACCTCATTTGTCAGACTGTTCGAAAGACCTTTTCTCATACATCTTTACGTTATTTATCCCCAAACAGTGAAGATTTAACTACAATGCCGTTTCGATTGAATTCCATCTTATGCCTGATATAATTTATGGAAAAGTTATGGAAAATTTGTATTTTATTTAACCCGGTAAGATGACTGAGAACACATTCTCATTTACAGAAACGACCTGTGGAATTGTTCCCGGGGAGAGGAGGGGGGATGAATTAGCCAATTGTAAACTGTGACCATGATGGTATGCGGGCCAGATTGGGAATTTAGCCAGAACACTGGGGTTAACACCCCTATTCGTACAATAAGTGCCATGGGATCTTTAGTGACCACAGAGTCAGGACACCCGTTTAACATCCTATTCAAAAGATGACACCGTACACAGGCCAATGCCCCCAATCACTGCAATGGGGCATTGGGATATTTTTTGCATACTCACCAGATATGTCACCATTTTTTCAACAACAAAAAATGTCACCTTTATTTAACTAGGCATGTCAGTTAAGAACAGATTCGTATTTTCAATGACGACCTAGGAACACTGGGTTAACTGCCTTGTTCAGGGGCAGAACGACAGATTTGAACTTTGTCAGCTCTGGGATTTGATCTTGCAACCTTTCGGTTACTAGTCCAACACTCTAACCACTGGGCTACCTGCCACACCATTGAGCATGTTTGGGATGCTCTGGATTGATGGCATGTTCCAGTTCCCAACAATTTCCAGCAACTTCGCACAGCCATTGAAGTGGAGTGGGACAACATTCCACAGGCCACAATCAACAGCCTGATCAACTCTATGTGAAGGAGATGTGTCGCACTGCATGAGGCGGTTACACCAGATCCTGACTGGTTTTCTGATTCACGCCCTTACCTTTTCTTTTAAGGGATCTGTGACCAACAGATGCATACATGTATCTGTATTCCCAATCGTGAAATCCATAAATTTGGGCCTAATGAATTTATTTTAATTGACTGATTTCCTTACGTGAACTGTAACACAGTAACATCTTTGAAATGGTTGCATGTTGCGTTTCTATTTGTGTTCAGGACATATATACTGTATACTGTCTCCTATGATGTGTTTGGGTGAAAGTGGTGTGTGTAAAATGGCCTTGATGTCTGATTTCAGGAGCTTGAGGACCTCAATAAATGGGGCCTTAATCTTTTTAAAGTCACCGAGCTTTCAGGAAACCGGCCTTTAACAGTCATGATGTATACAATTTTCCAGGTGAGGACGTTTATACAATTATAAAAAACCTTTATAAAAACTGTTGTTTTACCCTGCTGGAATTTATACAGCTGACTATGTTTGTGTGCATCCGTGAATGTATGTGTGAATAGCAGTTCGTTATTGTCACCTCTTGTTTTGACAGTGTCACATTTTTTCTCTCATTTTCAGGAAAGAGATTTATTAAAAACATTCAAAATACCATTAGACACCTTTATAACCTACCTGATGACTCTAGAAGACCATTACCATGGCGATGTAGCCTATCACAATAACATCCATGCTGCTGATGTCACCCAGTCCACTCACGTGCTGCTGTCCACGCCTGCTCTAGAGGTAGGGGAATGTACCATCTCCGTCGCTTTATGGGGGAATCTTTGTTGGGAGGATTTGATACAGTGCTGTTTGTATGGCCCCCTTCTTTTTACATTTTGGCTCATGTTTTGTTAATAATGTGACTTTTAAACATACACTAATGATATTAGTTTTTATATTTGTCTTGTTTAAAACGGGCTTTAAATGTAGCCTGAGTTGTGTTCATTAGGGAAGGCAATATAAAATGTTTTTAAACATTTTGCAACGGACAACAAAAATGACATGTTCCTGGTGCTGACAAATAGTGAGGTTATACCGTGAGATTGTATGAAACGTTTTTTGTCCCATTTCTGTTCTGAAGTGCTGCTCATGTAGATTGTTCCACCTATTTTCTTCACAGGCTGTGTTCACAGACCTGGAGATCCTAGCTGCCATCTTTGCCAGTGCTATTCATGACGTTGACCACCCTGGGGTCTCCAACCAGTTTCTCATCAGCACCAGTGAGTGGCCTTTCCAATGTTATGATTTGTCTGCTTTCAGTGCCGTGCTGTTTCTTTTATCACAATGTATATCCTTTATCATAATGTATATGGCTGTTTTAACATGAGCTTCTCTCTTCTGGGTTTACACACATAGTGAGAAAGGTTTGCTGCTGACACACTGGCACATTTCATAAACTCTCTTTTAATCCTCCCCATATCATGGAGTACATGGAATACATGTAATGCACATTATACATTGAATACATATAATACACATAACACATGGAATCCATGGAATACACGGAATACATGGAATTCATATCATACATATTACATATAATACACTGAATACACTGAATATATGGAATACCTATAATACATGTGATACATGGAATACACATCATACGTGGAATACATGGAATACACATCATACATGGAATACACGGAATATATGGAATACATGGAATACACATCATACATGGAATACACATAATACATGGAATACATATAGTACATGGAATATATATAATACATATAATACATGGAATACATATAATACATGGAATACATATTGTACATGGAATACATATAATACATGGAATACATATTGTACATGGAATATATATAATACATGGAATACATATTGTACATGGAATATATATAATACATATAATACATGGAATACATATAATACATGGAATACATATAGTACGTGGAATGCATATAATACATATAATACATATAATACCTGGAATACATAGAGTAATTATAATACATATAATACATGGACTACATAGAGTAATTATAATAAATATAATACATGGAATACATATAGTACATATAATACATATACTACATGGACTACATATAATACATGGACTACATGGAATACATACAATTATCTGCCATGAAGCCTGGTCCCAGATCTGTATATGCTGAATAGCCAACTCCTTTGAACATTGACATGAACATGTTTGGTGTGACAATGACAATATGGTTGGCTTGAAAGACAAATGAACTCAATTCAAGCTACACGGTATTGTAGATAGAATGAAGGGTAATTGGATTCCTATTGAAACCTAATTCTTAGTATAAGATTATACAATGTTGGGATTGGACTGTGTGTCCTCTAAGCAGAGTGAACTGATTTTAATCCTCCCCAGTTATGCAATCGTCATTTGCCATAACATGTATTAGCCTTGCCACCAAGGCAACAAACGAATTAGGGACACCCTTTGGAAGCTGTGTGGGTGTGTATGTGTGACTGTGTGTGTTTGTGTCTGTGTGTGGGACTGTGTGTACGTGTGTGACTGTGTGTGTGTCTGTGTGTGTGAGTGTGACTGCGTGCGCGTGTGGCTGTGTGCGCGTGTGACTGAGTGCGTGTGTGTGTCTGTGTGTGACTGTGTGTGTTTGTCTGTGTGTGTGACTGCGTGTGTGTGTGTGACTGCGTGCGTGTGTGTGACTGTGTGCGTGTGTGTGACTGCGTGCGTGTGTGTGACTGCATGCATGTGTGTGTCTGTGTGTGCGTGTGTGTGTGGCTGTGTGCCTGTGTGTGACTGCGTGCGTGTGTGTGACTGATGTGCGTGTGACTGATATGCGTGTGACTGCGTGCGTGTGTGTGACTGCGTGCGTGTGTGTGACTGCGTGTGTGTGTGTGACTGTGTGACTGTGTGTGTGTGTGTGTGTGTGTGTGTGTGTGTGTGTGTGTGCGTGCGTGCGTGCGTGCGTGTGTGTGTAACAGCCGTCCAGCAAAGACTGGTCTCGGCATCAGTGTAACAGAAGTGATCGTACTTCGTAACTCTCTTGCGTTCTGTTTTTAATTGTCCAGCCAGCGACTGTCCAGCCAGTGGTCCCAGTTGATTGCTGTTTATTCTGACGATAGACACAAGAAGGCACATTAGATGTGCAGGACAACAGTATGTTGATGGCTGTAGATTCACCTGAAACATGGAAGTAACTGAATTAGCGGGGAGCTAATG
Organism: Oncorhynchus masou masou; assembly: GCF_036934945.1. NCBI lineage: Eukaryota > Metazoa > Chordata > Actinopteri > Salmoniformes > Salmonidae > Oncorhynchus > Oncorhynchus masou. The sequence goes on along the minus strand of NC_088239.1, from coordinate 77,779,347 downwards.
CAACCATTACAATTACAGCATGCTAGCTAACGCACACTTTCAGCAATAACATCCAAAAGCACATCCCAGGATGCCCCCAATATCTAACAGGTACCGTACACGTGCACTGAGTATAGTAGAAATAAAGGACACCCACTCTTTCCATGACATAGACTGACCAGGTGAAATATTTAATCCTTTATTGATGTCACTTGCTAAATCCACCTCTATCAGTGTAGATGAAGGAGAGGAGACGGGTTAAAGAATGACTTTTAACTCTTGAGATATGGATTGTGTATTCACTTGGTTCACTTTATTCACTTGGTTCACTTTATTCACTTGGTTCACTTTATTCACTTGGTTCACTTTATTCACTTGGTTCACTTTATTCACTCGGTTCACTTTATTCACTTGGTTCACTTGGTTCACTTTATTCAATGTGCAACGTGTAGAAAGAGAATGAGAGAGAAATACCAGATCAAATCTACACACACTCGTCAAAATGTACATGCTTCTATATAAATACCTAATAAATATTACCTTGGAAAAGTATCTTACTATATTATTCAAAATGGCATCAGAGAAACAGCTTCCTAACCATGTGCTGGTATTGTCTGTTTGTTTTCCTCCAGACTCGGAGCTGGCCCTCATGTACAATGACTCGTCAGTCCTAGAGAACCACCACCTGGCTGTAGGCTTCAAGCTGCTTCAGGAAGAGAACTGTGACATCTTCCAGAACCTGACCAAGAAACAACGGCAGTCCCTCAGGAAGATGGTCATAGACATGGTGAGTGGATGGATGGGTGGGTGGGTGGGTGGGTGGGTGGGTGGGTGGGGGCGGGTGGGTGGGTGGGTGGGTGGCTGGAATGGATGGATGGATGGATGGGTGGCTGGATGGAACTTGGAAGGATTGGTGGCTGGATGGATGGTTGGATAAATAGATGGATGGATTAACTTAGCAAGTGAATCGATTGATTCATTAATTCATTAATTATCTAATGAGTGAGTGAGTGAGTGAGTGAGTGAGTGAGTGAGTGAGTGAGTGAGTGAGTGAGTGAGTGAGTGAGTGAGTTCCAGCCTAGCACCCAATTGAACTAATCCAAGGTGTTGCTGTTTGTCTCTATAGGTACTAGCTACTGACATGTCCAAGCACATGAATCTCCTAGCTGACCTGAAGACCATGGTGGAGACCAAGAAAGTCACCAGCTCTGGTGTGCTGCTACTAGATAACTACAATGACAGAATACAGGTAGGCTGTTACTGATGCTACATATATGGCCACCCTGCAGGCAAAACTGATTCAAACAACGTATTTGTTTTGTAATCATGGTCAGGTTGTATACTGACTCTAAAAATACATCTTTACCTGACTCTCTCATCCTCTCCCTCCCTTCATCTGTTTATCTGTTTCTCTCTCTCTCAATGGTGTTGTTGCCATGGGGCAGAGGGAAACACCAGTGCTCTCTCTCTCGATGGTGTTGTTGCCATGGGGCAGAGGGAAACACCAGTGCTCTCTCTCTCAATGGTGTTGTTGCCATGGGGCAGAGGGAAACACCAGTGCTTCTCTCTCCATGGGGCAGAGGGAAACACCAGTGTGTTGCCATGGGGCAGAGGGAAACACCAGTGCTCTCTCTCTCGATGGTGTTGTTGCCATGGGGCAGAGGGAAACACCAATGCTCTCTCAATGATGTTGTTGCCATGGGGCAGAGGGAAATACCAGTGCTCTCTCTCTCGATGGTGTTGTTGCCATGGGGCAGAGGGAAACACCAGTGCTCTCTCTCTCGATGGTGTTGTTGCCATGGGGCAGAGGGAAACACCAGTGCTCTCTCTCTCGATGGTGTTGTTGCCATGGGGCAGAGGGAAACACCAGTGCTCTCTCTCTCGATGGTGTTGTTGCCATGGGGCAGAGGGAAACATGCTCTCTCTCTCGATAGTGTTGTTGCCATGGGGCAGAGGATGGTGTTGTTGCCATGGGGCAGAGGGAAACACCTGTGCGCTCTCTCTCGATCGTGTTGTTGCCATGGGGCAGAGGGAAACACCAGTGCTCTCTCTCTCGATGGTGTTGTTGCCACAGAGGGAAACACCAGTGCTCTCTCTCTCGATGGTGTTGTTGCCATGGGGCTGCTCTCTCTCTCGATCGATGGTGTTGTTGCCATGGGGCAGAGGGAAACACCAGTGCTCTCTCGATGGTGTTGTTGCCATGGGGCAGAGGGAAACACCAGTGCTCTCTCTCTCTCTCGATGGTGTTGTTGCCATGGGGCAGAGGGAAACACCAGTGCTCTCTCTCTCTCTCTCTCTCTCTCTCTCTCTCTCTCTCTCTCTCTCTCTCTCTCTCTCTCTCTCTCTCTCTCTCTCTCTCTCTCGAATGTTTTATGTTCAGTATGACGCCAGGTTTGCAGCTGACCTTTTTGACCGTTGTTTCTTTTGCAGGTGTATATACACTGAATTAAAATATAAATGCAACATGCAACAATTTCAAAGATTCATTAGGGCCTAATCTATGGATTTCACATGACTGGGAATACAGATACAGTATGCATCTGTTGGTCACAGATACCTTAGAAAAAAGGTAAGGGTGTGGATTAGAAAGCAGTTAGTATCTGGTGTGACCATGTGCCTCATACAGAACAACACATCTCCTTCACATAGAGTTGATCAGGCTGTTGATTGTGGCCTGTGGAATGTTGTCCCACTCCTCTTCAATGGCTGTGTGAAGTTGTTGGAAACAGCGGGAACTGGAACATGCTGTCCAGAGCATCCCAAACATGCTCAATGGATGACATGTCTAGTGAGTATGCAGGCCATGAAAGAACTGGGAATTTTGTACAAGTCCTTGTGACATGGGGCCGTGCATTACCATGCTGAAACATGAGATGATGCTGGCGGATGAATGTCACGACAATGAGCCTCAGGATCTTGTCATGGTATCTCTGCACATTCAAATTGCCATCGATAAAATGCAACTGTGTTCATTGTCCATAGCTAATGCCTGCCTGTACCATAAGCCCAATTAAGTCGGTTACGACTCCAAACTGCAGTCAAGTCAAGAACCTGGTGAGGATGACGAGCACGCAGATGAGCTTCCCTAAGACGGTTTCAAATTCTTTGGTTCATCAGCTGTCCGGTGGCTGGTCTCAGATGATCCCGCAGGTGAAGAAGCCGGATGTGGAGGTCCTGGGCTGGCGTGGTAACATGTGGTCTGCTGTTGTGAGGCCGGTTGGACGTACTGCCAAATTCTATAAAATGATGTTGGATGGGGCTTATGGTTGAGAAATTAACATTCAATTCTCTGGCAACAGCTCAGGTGGACATTCCAGCACTCAGAATGCCAATTGCACGCTCCCTCAGTAAATGTGAGGACTGAGGTTTTAAATTCTAAATCTCTCTTCCCCCACTCTCAGGTCCTCCAGAACATGGTGCATTGTGCGGATCTCAGTAACCCCACCAAGCCCCTGCAGCTGTACCGCCAGTGGACCGACCGCATTATGGAAGAGTTCTTCAGCCAGGGGGACAGGGAGAGGGAAAGAGGGATGGAGATCAGCCCTATGTGTGACAAACACAACGCCTCTGTACAGAAGAGCCAGGTAAGTACAGTACACACATACAGTATATATATATATACACAAACACACACACACACACACACACACACACACACACACACACACACACACACACACACACATACATACAGTATATATATATACTCTACTGTGTGTGTGTGTGTGTGTGTGTGTGTGTGTGTGTGTGTGTGTGTGTGTGTGTGTGTGTGTGTGTGTGTGTGTGTGTGTGTGTGTGTGTGTGTGTATATATATACACACACACACACACATACAGTATGTATATATATATATGTGTGTGTGTGTATATATATACACACACACACACACACACACACACACACACACACACACACACACACACACACACACACACACACACACACACACACACACACACACACACACAGTAGAGTAGACACACTCACATACACACACATGTTTTACTATTCTTGTGGGGACCAAACAATTGATTCCAATTCAAAATCCAATTTTCCCTAACCTTAACCCTAACGCTAAGCCTAAATCTAACCCCTAACACTAATTGTAACCCTGACCCTGAACCTAACCCTTAAGCCTACAATAGCAATTTTCTTTGTGGGGACCGGCGAATTGTGCCCACTTGTGCGAATGTTCCTTTTTTTTACTATCCTTGTGAGGACTTCTGGTCTCCACAAGGATAGTGAAACCAAAAGCAGACACACACGCACACACACACACACACACACACACACACACACACACACACACACACACACACACACACACACACACACACACACACACACACACACACACACACACACACACACACACACACACACACACACACACACACACACACACACAGCAAGTTTATATCAGTCCAGACAAATTATTTAAGCACAACAAGCTGATATTCATTTTATTTTCCCTCCTCTCTCCTTCCTCCTCCCCCTCTCCAGGTGGGGTTCATCGACTACATCGTCCACCCTCTGTGGGAGACCTGGGCTGATCTGGTGCACCCTGACGCTCAGGACATCCTGGACACTCTGGAGGACAACAGGGAGTGGTACCAGAGCATCATCCCCCAGAGCCCCTCGCCCGTCCCGGACGAAGCCGACGACGGCAGCGGACGCCCCCCCGGAGGGGACAAGTTCCAGTTCGAGCTCACCCTGGAAGAGGACGGAGAGTCGGACACGGAGAAAGACAGTGGAAGTCAACCAGAAGAAGACGAGGAGAATAGTTGTAACTCGAAAACGCTCTGCACGCAGGACTCGGAATCCACAGAGATCCCGTTGGACGAGCAGCCGGAAGAGGAGGTGGAGGAGGTGGTAGTGGTAGAGGAGGAGGAGGAGGGTGAAGGGGTACACAGGGAACCAAGTATGGCGGAGTTGGAGGAGGAGGATGAGGAGGGAGAGGGGGAAGGGGAGGAGGGCGAGGAGAAGCAAAGAGCGGCCGATACATAGCAGCAGTAGAAACTGCGCGGATTGCCAAACTGCGAGAGAGAGACTGTTGCGTTACAACGGCGAATCAAGGGACGAGGTGAATACTAGTAATCGCCACAATGTTGGTGATGTGGCGTCATCGAGAGTTCCAAAGCGCACGTTGCACTCCTCAATCCCAGTCTTCTCCTCACTCCACTCCACCTGGAGGCGATATGGGGGCACAGACCCACACCTCCCCCAAGACTCCCTCCCTTGGAGCGCCACACTTTTACACTCAGGAATATTTTAGTCGACTTTCTTGCCTCCTTTTTTGTTTACCTTCTGGTTCATTCGGCCTATAGGGAGCGAGGTGACGCCTTGAGTTCAAAGGCCAATCTCCACCTCCCGCCTCTCCTCTATCTCCTACCACTTCCTGTCAACGCAGGAAGCAAACAGAAAGTGTTCTTTGACTCCAAGACTGAGCACATGGGAAACACACAAGATGCTTGGAACAGTCCTAACTGTAGCATCATGGGAGGACAGCCAGATGGGGGAAAGATGGATTGCAAGGTGACCTCTGAACTGCAAGGTGACCCCAGTCCACTAATACCATCTGAAAACCAATGAGGGATATTATAGGGAGAGACGGACAAAGACATACTTTGCAAGAGGATTTCAAAGAGACCTTTTTTTCTAAAGTTCAAGTCTTCCTTGAAACAAGACTGGTAGAAAATGCTGTTTTTGACCTCCTCAGTTTTTGTATTGTAGTAAAACTGAAATCTTTTTGTAGATAACTTTTGTTAATGGAGAGAGTGAGAGAGAGAGAGAGAGAGAGAGAGAGAGAGAGAGAGAGAGAGAAAAGAGCGGAGGAAGATGTTCAATTAATATCTTCTTCGTCATATATTGCATCCATTGAAACTTGATTTTTTTTTTAGAAGAGATATGTTATGCCATAACATAATGCCTGTGGTCTTTCTGGGAATGTGTGCTTGTCCTGAGTGCATGTGACTAAGCTCTCTGCACTCAGTCTGCTTTCGTTTGCTCTCCTTCATCTTCACTCCCAGGTATTTCAGATAGGGGCATCTTAGATGAACATGCGTGGTTTTCTGTTCGAGAGCGTTGGGGTTCTAACTTTAATCTTCACTCCCAGGTATTTCAGATAGGGGCATCTTAGATGAACATGTGTGGTTTTCTGTTTGAGAGCGTTGGGGTTCTAACTTTAATCTTCACTCCCAGGTATTTCAGATAGGGGCATCTTAGATGAACATGTGTGGTTTTCTGCTCGAGAGCGTTGGGGTTCTAACTTTAATCTTCACTCCCAGGTATTTCAGATAGGGGCATCTTAGATGAACATGTGTGGTTTTCTGTTTGAGAGCGTTGGGGTTCTAACTTTAATCTTCACTCCCAGGTATTTCAGATAGGGGCATCTTAGATGAACATGTGTGGTTTTCTGTTCGAGAGCGTTGGGGTTCTAACTTTATTGCAGCTTTAAATGTACCACCTCTTTTTATTTTTCAAAGTAGAAAGAAGCCGGTTAACTAATGATCTTAAGAACATAATAATGGTATATAATATACTTAGGCCATGTCTCCATTTAAATATGACATGGTAGGTCTTGTTACCATCCTGAGTATGTAGTAATTTAGTTCTATCCAACCAAATATACTATCCAAATAGACTCTCCAGTCTATCTACACATTGTTAAATCTGTTTTTAAATAGGTGGTACATTTTTTCTCAAATGTTAAGGATTCTGAATAACCCTCATTGACCTTCAGTCAGATTCCATAAACACTCATCAGTTATCAGTGATATCTGTAACACTTTAGCTTATAGTCACATGGCTATATCTTTCTATATTTCATCATTTCAAAACTTTATTGATCTGAAGTACAAAGGGACTTGAGCTAATGATAAAACTGATGTTGTTTTACACCAAACAAATAACAAGGTTGTATTCATGTACACTCTATATGTATTGCAAAAAATAGAAATATTTGTCAAATGAAAATAGTGACTGTATTCTAAAGTGTTCCAACACATGTATACCTGGTTGTGTTGTATGGGCTTAGGCTCTGGATCTGAACCTTTGTGTTGTAATACATGAATATCCCACGTCTCTCTTCGATTTGCCTATTTCAACTGTCTAGCATCCATCCAATAATGATTACTAAAATGACAAACACTTTGACAATATTTGCCTTTGTTCTTTTTCATTATTATCATTATTTTGTCTTATTGGATTTCACATTGGACATTGAGAATCACCTGCATAGTTTTAAAATCTACCTTTCATATTTGAGTAGTTCATAGATGTGTGTGTATATGTATATAACTGTACTGCTAGCATCAAAACCATTAACAGACTCTTCCATACATGTCATGCCTCATATGAGGACACAATCCCATATAATCCATGGTATTCAGGAAACAATTCCACTAAATTGAAGTAGTAGGACAGTAATTGCAGATGCTTTATGATTTAGATTTCATATTGCAATATATTTGCCATTTTCAGGGGAAGGACTAGATATGGACGACTTGTCATTTCAAACCCAATATTGCTTTTTTTTATTTTTGCCAAAAGAACTTCTCCTTCTTTTTCTTCTTCTTCTTCTCCCCTGCTGGACTTGCACAATGCAGCACACACCATTAAGTCAAGTGGTTTCTGTGTTGGTTTTTAATATTTCTTTATTTATATTTATTGATTTGGTAACACTGTCTTTGAGTCACATGTAGTAATGCATTATGAAGCCTCATAAAGGCTATTTAAGGAGTTGTGAGCTGTTATGAATGCTTATAAAAAAATACACGTTTTATTAAACCTTTATTTAACCAGGAAAAGCCCATTATTATAGTCTATTATGGGCGTGAAAGAAGGCTCTATGAATGCATCATATAGACACAGGTGGTTAATAGTGTTGCCATGGATTCTTTGTTTTTGTCACAGTTTGGCCGTCCTAAGTAAGACAGCACTGTAGAATGCACAACCTGTAGCTTCACAACATGATGTGGACTCGCAAAATACACTCTTTGTTCCTGTTCTGGTGATATGATGTACGTAGACCATAGAAATAGAATGACTATAATAGTCACTCTATAGCCATATTTCTATGCTTCTAATCAACACTTCTGTCATACATGGGGAAACATGTCCACATTGAAAAGACTTGAACCTGGATTTTAAAGTAAAAATGTTAATATTTTATTATTGGATAATGGTATATTTCTTTACAGTTTCATTTCTCTGCCATCTTTTTGTTGTGGTTTTTTTGCTTGCCTCACCGGACGACCTTACCTGTTAATGGGTTTTTCTCATTTGTCTTTTGTTTACAACCATGTATTTATTAAGCTGTACATATTGTAGTGTTGCATTCTGTAAATGACGGATTCTTCCTCTATCATCCGATGGTGTTGGTGTATTTGGAAAACCTCTTGTTGAGAGAATGTTTATTATGATCCATACTTAACCCAATGTATAAATCTCTTCTGTACAAGAATGATAAAAGTGAATGAAATGATATGAAACGTCACCTCAGAGCTTTTTCATAGGGGAGTGAGCCTAACGATACCAGGGTTGCATTCACTAGGCACCAAACAGAAGAAAACAGACTGAAACGGGGAGGGACTACTTAAACTTTTCCAACAAGGAAGATGTGTTTTCGTTTTCCGTTTCAATACATTTTGCTACGATGTTCACTAATGAATATGACCCAGGAGAAGGGAGAAAAAAACAGAACACCACTGGTATTTGTCCCCTGGGGGGGGGGGGGGGCTACGATTGTACATGGTTGTGTGTGTGAGTATGCATTTTTCCTCTTACATCTGCTTTAGAGAGACATACGTTTTAGGGCAGGGCATTTCAACCCATACATGGTCTCTGTGATGACGCCTACTGTAGAAAGTGCTGGGGCTAAGACAGTTATTCTCCTTTGTTAATCTGTGGCTGCAGTTTCTGGGCAGGGTATGTAGAATCACTCCTGTTGTCATGAAACCCACACCTTCTTGGATCTACACACAGTATTCAATGCAGTCAAATGCAATACAAACAACAAATAAAATAACATAACATTTTATTGGTCACATACACATGGTTAACAGATGTTAATGTGAGTGTAGCAAAATGCTTGTGCTTCTAGTTCCGACAGTGCAGTTAATATCTAACATGTAATCTAACAATTCCGCCACAAATACCTAATACACACAAATCTTAGTAAAGGAATGGAATAAGAATATATAAATATAAATATATGGATGAGCAATGACAGAGCGGCACAGGATAATTGGCAATAGATAGTATTGAATACAATATATGCATATGAGATGAGTAATGCAAGATATGTAAACATTATTAAAATTGCATTATTAAAGTGACTAGCTAACATCTAACCACGTCTACTCAGGAAAAAGCAATACAAACACATCGAGCTCAGTCAACTCTTAGGAAAAAGCAATGAACACATCTAGCTAAGTCAACTCTTAGGAAAAAACAATACAAACACATCTAGCTAAGTCAACATCTAGCTAAGTCAAAGGAAAAAGTAATGAACAATCTAGTCACATCTAGCTAAGTCAACTCTTAGGAAAAAGCAATGAACACATCTAGCTAAGTCAACACATCTAGCTAAGTCAACTCTTAGGAAAAAGCAATGAACACATCTAGCTAAGTCAACTCTTAGGAAAAAGCAATGAACACATCTAGCTAAGTCAACTCTTAGCAATGAACACATCTAGCTAAGTCAACTCTTAGGAAAAAATGTAATGAACACATCTAGCTAAGTCAACTCTTAGGAAAAAGTAATGAACACATCTAGCTAAGTCAACTCTTAGGAAAAAGCAATCTTAGTCAACTCTTAGGAAAAAGCAATGAACACATCTAGCTAAGTCAACTCTTAGAAAAAGCAATGAACACATCTAGCTAAGTCAACTCTTAGGAATGAACACATCTAGCTAATCAACTCTTAGAAAAAGCAATGAACACATCTAGCTAAGTCAACTCTTAGGAAAAAGCAATGAACACATCTAGCTAAGTCAACTCTTAGGAAAAAGCAATGAACACATCTAGCTAAGTCAACTCTTAGGAAAAAGCAATGAACACATCTAGCTAAGTCAACTCTTAGGAAAAAGCAATGAACACATCTAGCTAAGTCAACTCTTAGGAAAAATGAACACATCTAGCTAAGTCAACTCTTAGCAATGAACACATCACATCTAGCTAAGTCAACTCTTAGGAAAAAGCAATGAACACATCTAGCTAAGTCAACTCTTAGGAAAAAGCAATGAACACATCTAGCTAAGTCAACTCTTAGGAAAAAGCAATAGCCAGATACTTTGGCTGACAGAAGATTAACTATATTTTCACAGCTGCACACCTGAGGTACAGCACGATGAACCTTACATATATACATGTAATGTTCAGAGTGGACATGGCTCTCAATTTCAGTTGAGAGACGTGTGTCCTTTGTATACATTACGTTTCTAGTTGCATTTCTATGGTTCCTGTTGATGATCCACACGGAATATGATCCAGGTGGCAATGCAGTGTCTCATTGCAGCATCTCTCTAGAAATAGTCACCTCTCTGACACATATGTAGATTTTAACAGCACTGGACCAAACCTGATGGTGGCAATTATTATTCATTATTCATTATTATTGTATTTTTGATGACATACAAAGGGACACTTTTAACTGCCAAGTTTCAAATGATGCTTTATTTGTCCTTTAGTCTTCAGATTGCCAATCTGTTCCCTCATCTTCAAACAAAAAAAGGATTGTTGTATTTTCATGGATCTCGTCTCCAACTGTCACTTGGGTGGAACTGTAGATCATGCTTTGAACCCCAGTCGTAAATATAAAGCAGAAAATACAACTTTTTATGTGCAACAGATAAATAAAAGCATGGGTTGATCAGGGTTCCTGAGTGGTGCAGCGGTCTAAGACACTGCATCGCAGAGCCAGAGCTGTCACTACAGACCCTGGTTTGATTCCAGGCTGTATCACAGCGGTCTAAGACACTGCATCGCAGAGCCAGAGCTGTCACTACAGACCCTGGTTCCATTCCAGGCTGTATCACAGCGGTCTGAGACACTGCATTGCAGTGCCAGAGCTGTCACTACAAACCCTGGTTCCATTCCAGGCTGTATCACAGCGGTCTAAGACACTGCATCTCAGTGCTAGAGGCGTCACTACAGACCCTGGTTCCATTCCAGGCTGTATCACAGCGGTCTAAGACACTGCATCTCAGTGCTAGTGCTGTCACTACAGACCCTGGTTCCATTCCAGGCTGTATCACAGTGGTCTAAGACACTGCATCTCAGTGCTAGAGCTGTCACTACAGACCCTAGTTCCATTCCAGGCTGTATCACAACCGGACGTGATTGGGAGTCCCATAGGGCAGCGTCATCTGGTTTAGGGTTTGGCTGTCATTGTAAATAAGAATTTGTTCTTAACTGTCTTACCTGGTTTAAAAAAAATGTTATTTCTGGAGTTATTAAAGCACTAGAGCTCAATTAACAAATTGATCATGAGCTCAATGAACAAAAACAAATGATTATGAGTAAATTCCTAATTTCATCTGACCACACTGCAGTGTCGGAGGACTGTTAAAGACTGTTGTAGTGACCTCAGTACAACGCCTAGCAAACTTGTAGAATTCTCCACATTGGTGTCAGAAGTGAGATGGCAACTCGGTGTGGCCATCAAGGCATGTCCCAACAGTGCGCGTGAACCAAGAGTGAAGCACAGTAGAGGAAGGTGATGAGAGTATATTGAGTTTATCCATGCTTGCTGATCAGTAGCGCCATCTTGTGATGAATAAATGGAACTGACAGACCTCAAACTGCAGTTCATGGGGCTGTAGTGCTGGGCCAAGAGACTATCGAGGAAGACATAATAGATTATCTGAAAATGTACCGTATTTTAGGGCTACATTCAATCCGTGTCAAGGAAGATACACCTGAAAAGAGTTCCCTGGACATAAACCAGAGCAAAGTTCCCTGGACATGCACCCAACATAATTAGCTGGAGATGCACCATTGGGCACCTTTGCTTCACTCGGAGCTGAACGGAACAAGGCAAGTTTATCAGGTAAGTTGACTGAGTGAGAGCACATTCTCATTTACAGCAACCCCAATGAATAATCTATTCACCCTGAATCTTACCACATCAATTTAACAGGGACATGTGTCTATAGAAGGTACATAGATAGCTTACTGCTGATATCTCTGGTTTGAGGAAAGCAGACGTAACTACCAATTTGTATCTCAGCAAGAGTGTCATCCTTAAGAGACTCATTTAACGGTAGTCAGGGGTCTATCAGTTCATTAATAATGATGTGTTCATAGATGTGGAAGACCATCAGGCTCTGGTACTTAATTGTTGGTTACATAGGTTATATCTTGGATAATGGTAGGTTGTGTATCATCTTGTTTATGGTAGGTTGTATATCATCTTGTTTATGGTAGACTGTATAACATCTTGTATAAAGGTAGGTAGTATAGCATCTTGTATAGTTAAAAAATAAAAAGACAAATCCTAAAATTCAAATCCAACTGTGGACCTACATTTGCAGATTCACTGTATCTTAACCTCTTTATGAATGACACAGACACATGGGAGGTTGTATATCATATTGTATAATGGTAGGTTGTAGATCATCTTGTATAATGGTAGGAGGTATAACATCTTGTATAATGGTAGGTTGTAGATCATCTTGTATAATGGTAGGTTGTAGATCATCTTGTATAATGGTAGGTTGTAGATCGTCTTGTATAATGGTAGGTTGTAGATCATCAAATCAAATGTATTTGTCACATACACATGGTTAGCAGATGTTAATGCGAGTGTAGTGAAATGCTTGTGCTTCTCGTTCCGACAATGCAATAATAACCAACGAGTAATCTAACCTAACAATTCCACAACTACTACCTTATACACACTAGTGTAAAGGGATAAAGAATATGAACATAAAGATATATGAATGAGTGATGGTACAGAAGAGAATAGGCAAGATGCAGTAGATGGTATCGAGTACAGTATATAAATATGAGATGAGTAATGTAGGGTATGTAAACATTATATTAAGTAGCATTGTTTAAAGTGGCTAGTGATACATTTATTACATCAATTTCCATTATTAAAGTGGCTGGAGTTGAGTCAGTATGTTGGCAGAAGCCACTCAATATTAGTGATGGCTGTTTAACAGTCTGATGGCCTTGAGATAGAAGCTGTTTTTCAGTCTCTCGGACCCTGCTTTGATGCACCTGTACTGACCTCGCCTTCTGGATGATAGTGGTGTGAACAGGCAGTGGCTTGGGTGGTTGTTGTCCTTGATAATCTTTATGGCCTTCCTGTGACATTGGGTGGTGTAGGTGTCCTGGAGGGCAGGTAGTTTGCCCCCGGTGATGTGTTGTGCAGACCTCACTATCCTCTGGAGAGCCTTACGATTGTGGGCGGAGCAGTTTCCGTACCAGGCGGTGATACAGCCCGACAGCATGCTCTCGATTGTGCATCTGTAGAGGTTTGTGAGTGCTTTTGGTGACAAGCCGAATTTCTTCAGATTCCTGAGGTTGAAGAGGCGCTGCTGCGCCTTCTTCACGATGCTGTCTGTGTGGGTGGACCAATTCAGTTTGTCCGTGATGTGTACGCCGAGGAACTTAAAACTTACTACCCTCTCCACTACTCTCCCATCGATGTGGATAGGGGGGTGCTCCCTCTGCTGTTTCCTGAAGTTCACAATCATCTCCTTAGTTTGATTGACATTGAGTGTGAGGTTATTTTCCTGACACCACACTCGAGGGCCCTCACCTCCTCCTTGTAGGCCGTCTCGTGTTGTTGGTAATAAAGCCTACCACTGTAGTGTCGTCCGCAAACTTGATGATTGAGTTGGAGGCGTGCATGGCCACGCAGTCGTGGGTGAACAGGGAGTACAGGCGAGGGCTCAGAACACACCCTTGTGGGGCCCCAGTGTTGAGGATCAGCGGGGTGGAGATGTTGTTACCTACCCTCACCACCTGGGGGCGGTCTGTCAGGAAGTCGCCCAGTTGCACAGGGCGGGGTAGAGACCAAGGATCTCGAGCTTGATGACGGGTTTGGAGGGTACTATGGTGTTAAATGCTGAGCTGTAGTTGATGAACAGCATTCTCACATAGGTATTCCTCTTGTCCAGATGGGTTAGGGCAGTGTACAGTGTGGTTGCGATTGCATCGTCTGTGGACCTATTGGGGCGGTAAGCAAATTGGAGTGGGTCTAGGGTGTCAGGTAGGGTGGAGGTGATATGGTCCTTGACTAGTCTCTCAAAGCACTGCATGATGACGGAAATGAGTGCTAAGGGGCAGTAGTTGTTTAGCTCAGTTACCTTAGCTTTCTTGGGAACAGGAACAATGGTGGCCCTCTTGAAGCATGTGGGAACAGCAGACTGGGATAAGGTTTGATTGAATATGTCCGTAAACACACCAGCCAGCTGGTCTGCGCATGCTCTGAGGACGCGGCTGGGGGTGCCGTCTGGGCCTGCAGCCTTGAGAGGGTTAACAAGTTTAAATGTTTTACTCACATTGGCTGCAGTGAAGGAGAGTCCGCAGGTTTTGGTTGCGGGACGTGTCAGTGGCACTGTATTGTCCTCAAAGCGGGCAAAAAAGTTATTTAGTCTGTCTGGGAGCAAGACATCCTGGTCCGCGATAAGGCTGGTTTTCTTTTTGTAATCCGTGATTGACTGTAGACCCTACCACATAGCTCTTGTGTCTGAGCCATTGAATTGCGACTCTACTTTGTCTCTATACTGACGCTTAACTTGTTTGATTGCCTTGCGGAGGGAATAGCTACACTGTTTGTATTCGGTTATGTTTCTGGTCACCTTGCCTTGGTTAAAAGCAGTGGTTCACGTGGGAAATTAATGCTGGTTTCTGGTTTGGGAATGTTTTAATCGTTGCTGTCGTAATGGTAGGTAATGGTAGGTAGAATAACATATTGTATAGTGGTAGGTTGTATAACATCTTGTATAATGAATGGAAGGTTGTATAACGTGGTCGTAATGTACAATATATTGTATAAAGGTAGGTATGGTTAACATCTTGTATAATGGTAGGTTGTAATGCATATCATCTTGTAAATTGGTAGGTTGTATAATATATTGTATAATGGTAGGTTGTACTGTAATACATATTTTATATTGGAAGGTTGTAATGAATAATATAGGTTGTATTTTACCTTTATTTAACTAGGCAAGTCAGTTAAGAACAAATTCTTATTTTCAATAACGGCCTAGGAACAGTGGATTAACTGCCTGTTCAGGGACAGAACGACAGATTTGTACCTTGTCAGCTCGGGGGTTTGAACTTGCAACCTTCCAGTTACTAGTCCAACGCTCTAACACTAGGCTACCTGCCACCCCAGATGTTAATGTGAGTGAATTGTTTTAGAACTATTTTACCTTATGATCACTGGAGATGAATTTGAAACCAATCATGTGGCAAATCTTCAGAGGCACAGTATTTATTTATTCAGTGGTACATGCATTCACAGTCTAAATTTATAGGATCCTTCCCACTATATGACTGATATGTTAAGCAATAAAATCCCAATTTATCAATTAAATGGTTTATGGAAAAACTGCACTTGTCCTCCGTTGCTCCTAAAAAGGGTCCTCGGATCAGTCGTTAGATGGGATGATGTCTGTGAAGTGGGGCCAGTTGAGAACAAGTTCTCATTTACAACTGCGACCTGATCACACTGACACAGAATGGTCTGAGTGCACCTCCTCCGTTTCATTCAGTAGTACAACACAATTCACATCGCATTGTATCATGGGCACAGTGGGAATTTATATCTGTAATGTTTAAATGACGTCTTAACCCCAGAGTGAGAGTAAATGTGTATGTGACAAATAAACATTTGATTTGATTTAAATCACTTCCAGCAGATCTCCTTGTTGAGGGTGGCGTTGATCATTTACTGCTTCTCGTGGGGTGAGCCTGATGTTTCAGCATGTCACGCCTCGTATCTAAAACATTGGGAAAAGGGGACATAAAGTCATGCATCTACAAATTAAATGTTTTACACAATATTCTATCATATTTGATGAGTTACTGACCTGTCCGTTCACAGGCTCGATCAGCTGTAGTCTCCACAAGTGGATCACACTGACACAGGATGTCCATGCATCATACAGTCTGAGGGATGCACTCCTGTTGGACTGGACAACAAAGAGACATTTGGTGAGTGGTCAGTCTTTTTAATGCTGTATCTCCATTTTTATCTGGACAGAAAACACATTATTTATCAAACTCAACACCTAATCCTCATGCCTCATTGTTTGTTTCCCAATCAACAGACTGGATCTTCCTCTTCTGTCATGATGATGACCTACCTTTTCTGGTACCATTTCTCTTATCCAACGGAAAATGGCAGCTACAGACCCGAGTGTCGTCACTGGGTTTCCGGTCCGCACATTTGAAAGACACACACACACAAAAAGGTACTTTTACTAGCTAGCTAAGTTGATTACTAAAACAGTAACATTTACATTAAAATACCATAACCCACACTTGATGAAAGTAACGGTAAAATAGACTGGAATTGGTTTATCTGCACATCGAAAATCTTACTATGTGGATGGGACATCTCAAATTAAATCTAATTTTATTTGTCACATGGGCCCAAATACAAACTTACCGTGAAATGCTTACTTACAAGTACTTAACCAAAAATGTAAAACAAGAAAGAGTTTAGAAAATATTTACTAAATAAACAAAATGTAAAAAATAAATATAAAATGTAACACAATAAAATAACAATAGCGAGGATATATACAGGGGGTACCGATACGATGTGTGGGGGAACAGGTTAGTAGAGGTCATTTGTACATGTAGGTAAAGTAACTATGCTTAGATAATAAACAGCAGTATAAAAACAAAGGGGGCGGGGGGGGTCAATGTAAATAGTCCAGGTGGCCAGTTGATGAATTGTTCAGCAGTCTTATGGCTTGGAGGTAGAAGCTGTTAAGGAGCATTTTGGTCCTAGACTTGGCACTCCGGTACCGCTTGCAGTGCGGTAGCAGAGAGAACAGTCTATGACTTGGGTGACTGGAGTCTTTGACAATTTTTTGAGTCTTCCTCTGACACCGTTTAGTGTATATAGGTCATGTATGGCAGGCAGCTTGGCCCCAATGATGTCCTGGGCTGTACGCACTACCCTCTGTAGCGCCTTATGGTCAGATGCCGAGCAGTTGCCATACCAGTCGGTGATGCAACCGGTCAGGATGCTCTCGATGGTGCAGCTGTATAACTGAGGATCTAAGAACCCATGCCAAAACTTTTCAGTCTGCTGTTGTGCCCTCTTTACAACTGTCTTGGTGTGGTTGGACCATGATAGTTTGTTGGTGATGTGGACACCAAAGACGTGAAACTTTCGACCCGCTCCACTACAGCCCCACTACAGATAGCAAAACAGTCCTGTAGCGTAGCATCCGCGACATCTGACCACTTCCGTATTGAGCGAGTCACTGGTACTTCCTGCTTAAGTTCTCTTGTAAGCAGGAATCAGGAGGATAGAATTATAGTCAGATTTACCAAATGGAGGGTGAGGGAGACCTTTATATGTGTCTCTGTGTGTGGAGTAAAGGTTGTCTTGAGATATTTTTCCTCTGGTTGTACATTTCTACATGCTGGTAGAAATTAGGTAATTGGATTTAAGTTTGCCTGTATTAAAGTCCCCGGCCACTAGGAGTGCCGCTTCTGGATGAACATTTTCTTGTTTGCTTATGGCCTTATACAGCTTGCTGAGTGAGCTCTTAGTGCCAGCATCGGTTTGTGGTGGTAAACAGACGACTACGAATAATATAGATGAGAACTCTTGGCAGATAGTGTGGCCTGCACAGCTTATCATGAGGTACTAAGGAGAGCAATACCTCGATACTTCTTTAATATTAGACATCACGCACCAGCTGTTATTGACAAATAGACAGAAACCCCCTCATCTTACCAGAGTAGTTTCCCTGTCCTGCCGATGCATGGAAAACCCAGCCAGCTCTATATTATGTGTCATCGTTCAGCCACGACTCAGTGAAACATAACATATTACAGTTCAATGTCACGTTGGTAGGATAGTCTTAATTGTAGATCTTCAATTTTTTTTCAAATGATTGCAGGTTGGCCAATTGTATGGATGGTAGTGGAGGTTTACTCACTCGCCCAACCTCCTCTGCCTTTTCTCCATCTTTTCTTCACGCAAATGACAGGGATTTGGACCTGGTCTCGAGAAAGCAGTATTTCCTTTGTGTCGAACTTCTTAAAGAAAAACATCATTGTCCAGTTCGAGGTGAGTAACCGTAGCAGCAACATTATGTACAACATAATTTAAAAAAATAAGTTGCGGGAAAAAAGCACAGTTGGTTAGGAGCCTGTAAAACAGCAGTCATCCCCTCCTGAGACACATTTCTGCTGTGATGGAGGAATTATCTGGAATGCTCAACTAGATGACCAGGACACTCTAGGATGCCCTTTGCCTGAAAAGGTGAAGTATTGAGATGAGCTATATGACTGTACTTCTACTTCTCAACAGGAAAGTTAAAACTCCGTAAGGCCACTGAGGATGACCAACAGTGATAGGGGGATCATCTGAAAATGAATGATATGCAGGGATGTCATTTAAATATTTTGGGCACTGGCCAGCAGACCACGATTTCTACATTCAGGTCTTAAATCTGTGACATGCGATGTTTGTTAAGGTACAATTTCCCTGCTGTGTCAGGCTAGTTTGCCACGTGCGTTGTACACCTAACTTCAGACGGCGGCTATCGAGCATATTTCCATATGCACCTAGCTAACCACAGATCTTTGACCTAACCAACATTGCTTGTTCGCAGCTCGCAAACAGGGCTTACATTATCACATGGCTCCAGTGATGCCTCTCGCTTACAGAGAGTAGTGTGTACTTAGAGTAGTGGTTACAAACAGGTATTTACTGTAGCACAGAAACATCCTTGCTTCTGATCGACGGAGAGTACAAAGGTTAGCTGGTTCGCTACAAAGGCCAAGATTCAAGTAATTAAAACATGCTAAAGTAGTTAGCTATGTATTTTGAAAAATGTTTTTTTTAATGAACACACACGACAAATACTAAATTATTTACAAAAGAAACTAATAAGACTATAATATCTACTTGCTACTTGAGATGAGTTTGCATAGAGAAATGTGTCTTGAGGAATGACGTCAAAGCTTGCCACAACATGTGTAGTTCTGTATGATAGCCACATTAGCGTCTAATTAGCATTTCGTTTTTTGGGGGGCTAATTACAGGCGAAAGTTACCTTGTCCGAGAGAGATTTGCGCGGTTATAAAAACGTCACGCCAGGGTAAGCCTACACAAAACACAGGCCTTATATGAAGGTCTAAAATCCCTGACGCAAAAATCAATGGTGAAAAAAACGATTGGAACCATTTCCGGGTTTTACCGCTAGATTTTATGGGTATTAGAACTGTGATGTGGTATTCAATAGGGCCTTCTTTGGCAATGCTGACTCAACAAAATATGACCATGAAAAATAACAGATACCTTAACTCAGATGACAATAGTATGTAGTAATATGATTACAAGAAGGGCAAAGGCTGAAATTGTAAATTGTCATTACCAATTAGAATGGTCTAATAACTATGAAGCTTAATCGGCAAGAATATAGTAAGAATATGGTGTAGGTAAATTGCTTTCTTACTTCTTTCTCCAGCAGATGGCAGACGTACAGTGCCAGCGAGACAAAGAAACCATCTGGGTATGCCATGCATTTTTATTTCCCCCATTCTTGAAACCATTGAAATTGTAACAAACTGCCCCCCCCCCCCCCAAAAAAAATACACAAGAATACAATTGGTATATTTTTATTGTCATCTTGAAAACACCTGTGTAATACATCATGTCATATACACATAAAAGTAAATATCCAGCTCATGAGTAGTTCATACAAGGAAAATAGAATACTGTAGGTCACTATAATGGTACAATGATCTATTATCAGTTTAGGTCCATCTGAAGACTCAAAAGAGATACAGCAAACATTTTCTGTTATAGGATAGCTATTATACAAATCAAGAATTCAAAGAAACCACTTGACTTATTTTTTTAACCAGACACTCCATTGACACGTTTTATTACTACCAGTGTGTCTCTACAGCCGAAGAGATGGTCCGATTCAAACACTCCCAGCTACAGTACAGACATGTTGAGAACGTGTGAAAGAACAACAGGAGAAAACAACATTTAGCAGTTGTATGGGGAATTTGTGAGAGGCTTTTGAGGGTTTGTTCACCGCTTGAATTCTAATTGTGTTGGTCTACATGGAGGAAAGGTCCCAGAGAATATTGGTGAGGTGAGCAGCTGGCGTTACGCTTGAACAGATGCGACGGCAGAATAGGGCAGGCTAGGATCTCTGAACTGGCTTCTCCACGTCCACAAAGCAGAAAATGCCAGACCGAGGAGCAGCGCACTACAAACAATTGTTTCAAAAAGGTGAAGGGAAAGTGACCTGCTGTCAAGGACACCGTACTGTACATAGTAGAGTGCCAATTAACCTAAGAGGGGTCAAGGGGGTCAACATTTGATCATTAGTGTTTTATCATTAGAGCCCCTGGTATACAGAGAAGTACGCTGTTTCTCTTTTTTTTTTTCTCTCTCTTTTTGTGTGTATAACGGTATAATTTTAAACCGTCCCCTCGCCCATACCCGGGCGCGAACCAGGGACCCTCTGCACACATCAACAACAGTCCCCCTCGAAGCATCGTTACCCATCGCTCCACAAAAGCCACGGCCCTTGCTGAGCAAGGGGAACTACTACTTCAAGGTCTCAGAGCAAGTGACGTCACCGATTGAAACGCTATTTAGCGCGCACCGCTAACTAAGCTAGCCGTTTCACATCCGTTACATGTGTTATAAATGGAATGACAATGCCGTTTATGACTTATTCAATAACAAAGGCTAAAGTGACCTGTTATTAACCAGTTTGTCTTGTTTCTGTCCATACTGCATATACCGTAGTAAGGCTTCATCTCTGTCTCGATGTTTCACAGAAGCTGAACAGACAACACTTCAATATCTTGGGACCCGCATACTAAGAGGGCTGTTGTTACTGCACCAGAAAACACAATATAAAGCTGTACACATGCTGAAGTCTATAAAACAACAAATAGGATATATTTCATCAAGGAGGTGGATGAATGTACAAGGGGAGGCAGCCAATCACACATAGAATTCTCTCTCATTCACACGTACAGCATTCTCTCTACCACTTTGTCGACAACTGTCTTGGCAGCGGAACCATCTAGAGAGGTTTCCCGTCTTTAGATAACAGTGTTGACACTGTGAGAAAATGACTTGGCTTTCTGACAGGCTGCATTTTCTCACTATCACACATCACAATCATGCCCACTGGGGTTCAGTTGGGAAGACATCGGAACTTGCTTTCTCTTGTTCCACTATTAGGACTCATCTTACGTTTTCTGCTACAAAAGTAGGAGACTTTCCACTACGCCACTGGCCCATTGAACCCCTACTCACACACCACTCGTAAAAAGGAATTCAATCCTAACAGTTATGCATGGCACAGACTGATGGCTATTCACAGAGAAATAGGCTTTTAAAATATTGCACTTATTGGCCCATTGCACCTCAAGACGAGACCTGAAGGTGCACAAATACAATACAATAAGTATACCGATATAGATATATAGAAATAGATCTTGCACAATTTCATGCAAGTGTGCTGCTGAAAATTGTTTGCTACTGAAAATGCAACGATTCAGAGGCAGTTCGTTTTCACAAGTGCAACAATCGATTGCAGCATTTTCTACAAGACACTATTTGGCATGACACTTGGTCTAGCTAATAGTAGCATACCCTTTTTCACAAAATAATCTCACAACACCTAAACACAGCTTCCTTTCTATTTGTTTTATAGCACATTGGCACATAGGGGTCCATTTAGGATAACTGTCTCTGGTTTCTTCAAGGGAACTTTTCTATAACAATAGAAAAGTAACAAAGTCGAAAACAGAAGTAAAACATTACTGCAAGTACAGTAAATGAATGGTGAATAATGTCAGAAGGAGTGTCTCTAATAAAAAGTATTTGAGGTGAAGTCCAGAGAATGAGATGGTATGAATTATGGAAGTGGCTCCTTATTCTTAATCCTGTAGTCAAGTCAGGTCAGACTTTTGAAATATTGATGCCGTGACTCACATCCCTGAAATAGTTGTCTGGGACCTCTCCTTGGGTTCTCTGTATGTCTCACAATGTCTCTCAATCTGTATTTTTCCAGGAACTGGCATTATTATGAGCTTTCTGCTGTTTAATTTAGGACCATTTCATTAACAGTCGCAGCACTGGACCTAGCACTTCAGTACGGAACCCATTTGAGGACATCCGTAAACCCAGACTGTAACGTACGGCTGACAACTGAGGATGACCTACAATGGATTCCGCACTGCAGAAATGATTAGGTCTTAGTTACTCCAGAAGACTGACCAGTTGGCAGTATTGCACAGACCATTGCTTGTACATAGATATAACATTGAGAAACACATCAGAAACTGTTCTCTGCACTCACAGATACATACTGTTTTCAAACAGCAGTCATTGGGTTAGTAATCATACCACTTTACAGCCACATTAAATGAACCACTTATTTAATAAAGTAAACTGTTAAATACCACACTGGCATTATTATCATGACTACCTACCTATCCTACAATATAGTACTGTACATGTTAATATTAGACAACTGTTATACTATGGCAGCTAATCCAGTCTCTGAACAAACTACTTTATTAATATCCTGAGAATAAAGCCATGCATCTGTCTAACCACAGAGAAATACATTGGTTCTAACCACAGATAATCACATTGGTTCTAACCACAGATAATCACATTGGTTCTAACCACAGATAATCACATTGGTTCTAACCACAGATAATCACATTGGTTCATTCTAACCTCGGATAGTCACATCGGTTAATTCTAACCTTGGATAATCACATTGGTTCATTCTAACCTCAGATAATCACATTGGTTCATGCTAACCTCAGATAATCACATTGGTCCATTCTAACCACAGATAATCACATTGGTTCATTCTAACCTCAGATAATCACATTGGTCCATTCTAACTACAGATAATCACATGAGTTCTAACCACAGATAATCACATTGGTCCATTCTAACCACAGATAATCACATGGGTTTCACATCTAGTGTGGTGATGGAAAAAATATGAAACAATATACAAACAACTAACTGAAAGGCATCACTTTTGTAAGGTAGGTAATACTTTTTACGGTAATGTTCAATGCTTAAAAGTGACACACACACACACACACACTAGGAATAGTGGGAGGGAAGAAATACAGGATATGCAAGAGGGAACTGGCAACTTAACCATACACAGATCATCATGTCATTGACAGAGCATTCCATAATCAACACACTATTTTCTCTGGTTAATATAGTATATAGAAGATCCTGTATCTCTGTTTTATATAAATAAATAGATAAATGTACCAACTGACGTGGCATTAGTGATTCATGGTCATCGCATACTGACATGGCATTACTGTACATGTCTATTTTTCAGTTTTGTGAACGTACAACATGTGTCAGACAATTTGAAACATAAAAAAAATCTGAAAAAATGTACTAGGCACATCAGAAGTCAGATATGAAGAATAATACAATTTAAGGTATTACAGATCTACCTAAGGGATAATACAATATTTTGGCAATCTCATACGTCTTAGATTGTTGTAATTTTCCTGGTTAACAACCGCAGTTGGGCTGCTGCAAGGGAGGAGGGTTGTCAGTTAGCCTAGCATTGGACGTTCCTGTGGTGACAGACGGGTCAGTCTCTAAACTGTCGGACATCTTGTCGCAGATGAGGTCGACGAGACGCTCAAATGTTTGTTTTACGTTGACATTGTCCTTGGCACTCGTCTCGAAGAACTCAAACCCTAAGAGATAGAAAGGGTCAGGCAGAGAAGGGAGATATCAGGGTTTTGTCTCTGCATGTGTCTCTGTCTCTGCGAGCGTCTCTGTCTCTGCGTGCGTCTCTGTCTCTGCGTGCGTCTCTGTGTGCGTCTCTGTCTCTGCGTGCGTGCATCTTTGTGTGTGTGTGTGTATATTCAGTGACCTTTTTAGAAAATATTTAGATATGTATTATTATATTGCTTCACTGATTTCTTAGCGTTCTGTGCTCTTTCCACCAATAAGAAAGAGGCTGAGTGCGGCGCCGTTCTGGAGTGTGTTGGTGTCAGCCAATTAGAAGTGTTTAATTATGGCCGAGCAATAGAGGAGCCTAGTGAAGGCTCTAATTAATAATGCATGGCAGAGGTGTGCTCAGGCTGTCTCATAAACCCATTATCATTCTGCGTCATAAAAACTAAACACCACATACACTTTTGCGTGACCTACAGTATATTGAACCTATCGTCGCTGTTTGATGAAAACCATTAACAATAATACAATCAGGAAAATTCAGAAGATATTTTGAAAAGAAAATCTTGGTCCTTAAGTAATGAAATGCTCAGAGTACATTAAGGGGAGTTACTGTTTTCAATAAATGTAAAACATTTTATGGAATTGCACCAACTTCCTTAGACTTCCGGACTAGGTTTTGGGATGTGTACTAGATCCCTTTCTTGAAATTCCTGATTCGTTTTTTGGACCTTCTCAAATAACCCAGTAAAAAGTTTGTAATGTTATCATTAAAAGTTTACCATCAAATACTACATTAAATTGATGCAGACTGAATCTTACATTTCTACAAAATTAGACATGCCAGTTTGGACATTCTAATAAATCATCCACTGATATCAACATGACACTTACCCAACATATTTGAGTCAAACCTATTTCTCCAGCCAGGGTGTGTCCCTTTCTGAGAGTACTGATTTGAGGAGGATATGATTGACAGCGAAGTTGTCCACTCACCAAGCTGTTCGGCCAACATTCGACCACTATCCACTGACACCACTCTCTCCTCCTCCATGTCAGCCTTGTTCCCCGCCAGGATTACCTGGGCGTTGTCCCATGAGTACGTCTTAATCTGGGTGGACCTGTGATGGCACAGGACAGAGCCATTCAATCACTGAATCTCCAAATTCCCATACATTTCCCAAATTCCCAAAATTGCATGGATTAAATCATTTTTTCCCTCATCAATCTACACACAATACTGCACAATGACAAAGTAAACACCGATTTGTCCTTTTTGCAAATGTATAAAAAAACAACTGATATTTCACATTTACATAAGTATTCAGACCCTTTACTCAGTACTTTGTTGAAGCACCTTTGGCAGCGATTACAGCCTCGAGTCATCTTGGGTATGACGTTACAAGCTTGGCACACCTGTATTTGGGTAGTTTCTCCCTTTATTCTCTGCAGATCCTCTCAAGCTCTGTCAGGTTGGATGGGGAGCGTCGCTGCACAGCTATTTTCAGGTCTCTCCAGAGATGTTCGATCCGGGTCAAGTCCAGGCTCTGGCTGGGCCACTCAAGGACATTCAGAGACTTGTTGTGAAACCACTCCTGTGTTGTCTTGGCTGTGTGCTTAGGGTCATTGTTCTGTTGGAAGGTGAACCTTCGCCCCAGTCTGAGGTCCTGAGCACTCTGGAACAGGTTTTCATCACAGTTCTCTCTGTACTTTGCTCCATTCCTCTTTCCCTCAATCTTGACAAGTGTCTCAGTCCCTGCCGCTGAAAAACATCCCCACAGCATGATGCTGCCACCACCATGCTTCACCGTAGGGATGTGATTGGCAAGGTGATGAGCAGTGCCTGGTTTCCTCCAGAAGTGATGCTTGGCATTCAGGTCAAAGAGTTCAATGTTGGTTTAATCACATCAGAGAATCTTGTTTCTCATGGTCTGAGAGTCCTTTAGATGACCTTTGGCAAACTCCAAGCGGTCTGTCATGTGCCTTTTACTGAGGAGTGGCTTCCGTCTGGCCACTCTACCATAAAGGCCTGATTAGTGGAGTGCTGCAGAGATGGTTGTCCTTTTGGAAGGTTCTCCCATCTCCACAGAGGAACTCTGTCAGAGTGACCGTTGTGTTCTTGCTAAGTTTGGCTGGGTGGCCAGGTCTAGGTAGAGTCTTGGTGGTTCCAAACTTCTTCCATTTAAGAATGATGGAGGCCATTGTGTTCTTCGGGACCTTCAATGCTGCAGAAATGTTTTGGTACCCTTCCCCAGATCTGTGCCTCGACATAATCCTGTCTCGGAGCTCTACGGACAATTCCTTCGATCTCATGGCTTGGGTTTTGCTCTGTAGAGTCAACTGTGGTTCCTTATATAGACAGATGTGTGCCTTTCCAAATCATGTCCAATCCATTTAATTTACCACAGGTAGACTCCAATCAAGTTGTAGAAACATCTCAAATAACCCGTTTCCACTTTGTCATTATGGGATATTGTGTGTCGGTTGATGAGGAAAAACATGTATTTAATCAATTTTAGAATAAGGCTGAAACGCATGTGGAAAATCTGAAGGGTTCGTAACACTTTCGGAATGCATGTATATATACAGTACCAGTCAAACGTTTTGACACACCTACTCTTTCAAGGGTTTTTCTTTATTTTTACTATTTTCTACATTGTAAAATAATGTTGAAGACGTCAAAACTATGAAATAACACATATGGTATCATGTAGTAACCAAAAAAGTGTGAAACAAATCAAAATACATTTTATGTTCTTCAAATCAAAATACATTTTAGATTCTTTGACTTGATGATAGCTTTGCACACTCTTGACATTCTCTCAACCAGCTTCATGTGGTAGTCACCTGGAATGCATTTCAATTAACAGGTATACCTTGTTAAAAGTTCATTTATGGAATGTATTTCCTTCTTAATGCGTTTGAGCCAATCAGTTGTGTTGTGATAAGGTAGGGGTGGTATACAGAAGATAGCCCTATTTGGTAAAAGACCAACTACATATTATGGCAAGAACAGCCAAATAAGCAAAGAGAAATGACAGTCCATCATTATTTCAATCCAGAACATTTCAAAAACTTTGAAAGTTTTTCAAGTGCAGTGGCAAAATCCATCAAGCGCTATGATGAAACTAACTCTCCTGAGGACCGCCACAGGAAAGGAAGATCCAGAGTTACCTCTGCTGCAGAGGATAAGTTCATTAGAGTTATTGCAGCCCAAATAAATGCTTCACAGGGACACATCTCAACATCAACTGTTCAGAGGAGACTGCGTGAATCAGGCCTTCATGGTCAAATTGCTGCAAAGAAACCACTACTAATGGACACGAGCAATGAACATGAGACCGATGGAAATCTGTCCTTCGGTCTGATGAGTACGATTTTGAGATTTTTGGTTCCAACCGCCATGTCTTTGTGAGACACGGAGTAGATGAACGGATGATCTACGCATGTATGATTCCCAACGTGAAGCATGGAGGTGAGATGGTGTGGATGTGCTTTGCTCTTGACACTGTCAGTGATTTATTTAGAATTCAAGGCACACTTAACCAGCATGGTTACCACAGCATTCTGCAGCGATATGCCATCCCATCTGGTTTGCACTTAGCGGGACGATCATGTATTTTTCAACAGGACAATGACCCAACGCACCTCCAGAAGGTGTAAGGACTATTTGACCAAGAAGGAGAGTGATGGAGTGCTTCATTAGATGACCTGACCTCCACAATCATCCGACCTCAACCCAATTGAGATGGGTTGGGATGAGTTGTACCGCAGAGGGAAGGAAAAGCAGCCAACAAGTGCTCAGCATATGTGGGAACTCCTTCAAGACTCTTGGAAAAGCATTCCTCATGAAGCTGGTTGAGAGAATGCCAAGAGTGTGCAAAGCTGTCATCAGGCAAAGGGTGACTATTTTGAAGATTCTCAAATGCTAAATATATTTTGATTTGTTAAACACTTTATGGTTACTACATGATTCCATATATGTTATTTCATAGTTTTGATGTCTTCACTATTATTCTACAATGTATAAAATTGTTAAAATAAAGAAAAACCCTTGAATGAGTAGGTCTGTAACAGGTTACATCACGGTGAAGATGTGGACCTCATGTTCTCTAGTCTGTAACAGGTTACATCAGGGTGAAGATGTGTTCCTCATGTTCTCTAGTCTGTAACAGGTTACATCAGGGTGAAGACGAGGTCCTCGTGTTCTCTAGTCTGTAACAGGTTACATCAGGGTGAAGACGAGGTCCTCGTGTTCTCTAGTCTGTAACAGGTTACATCAGGGTGAAGATGTGGACCTCATGTTCTCTAGTCTGTAACAGGTTACATCAGGGTGAAGACGAGGTCCTCATGTTTTCTAGTCTGTAACAGGTTACATCAGGGTGAAGACGAGGTCCTCGTGTTCTCTAGTCTGTAACAGGTTACATCAGGGTGAAGACGAGGTCCTCGTGTTCTCTAGTCTGTAACCGGTTACATCAGGGTGAAGACGAGGTCCTCGTGTTCTCTAGTCTGTAACAGGTTACATCAGGGTGAAGATGTGTTCCTCGTGTTCTCTAGTCTGTAACAGGTTACATCAGGGTGAAGACGAGGTCCTCGTGTTCTCTAGTCTGTAACAGGTTACATCAGGGTGAAGATGTGGACCTCATGTTCTCTAGTCTGTAACAGGTTACATCAGGGTGAAGACGAGGTCCTCATGTTTTCTAGTCTGTAACAGGTTACATCAGGGTGAAGACGAGGTCCTCGTGTTCTCTAGTCTGTAACAGGTTACATCAGGGTGAAGACGAGGTCCTCGTGTTCTCTAGTCTGTAACAGGTTACATCAGGGTGAAGACGAGGTCCTCGTGTTCTCTAGTCTGTAACAGGTTACATCAGGGTGAAGATGTGGACCTCATGTTCTCTAGTCTGTAACAGGTTACATCAGGGTGAAGACGAGGTCCTCATGTTTTCTAGTCTGTAACAGGTTACATCAGGGTGAAGACGAGGTCCTCGTGTTCTCTAGTCTGTAACAGGTTACATCAGGGTGAAGACGAGGTCCTCGTGTTCTCTAGTCTGTAACCGGTTACATCAGGGTGAAGACGAGGTCCTCGTGTTCTCTAGTCTGTAACAGGTTACATCAGGGTGAAGATGTGTTCCTCGTGTTCTCTAGTCTGTAACAGGTTACATCAGGGTGAAGACGAGGTCCTCGTGTTCTCTAGTCTGTAACAGGTTACATCAGGGTGAAGATGTGGACCTCATGTTCTCTAGTCTGTAACAGGTTACATCAGGGTGAAGACGAGGTCCTCATGTTTTCTAGTCTGTAACAGGTTACATCAGGGTGAAGACGAGGTCCTCGTGTTCTCTAGTCTGTAACAGGTTACATCAGGGTGAAGACGAGGTCCTCGTGTTCTCTAGTCTGTAACAGGTTACATCAGGGTGAAGACGAGGTCCTCGTGTTCTCTAGTCTAACAGGTTACATCACGGTGAAGATGTGGACCTCATGTTCTCTAGTCTGTAACAGGTTACATCAGGGTGAAGACGAGGTCCTCGTGTTCTCTAATCTGTAACAGGTTACATCAGGGTGAAGACGAGGTCCTCGTGTTCTCTAGTCTGTAACAGGTTACATCAGGGTGAAGACGAGGTCCTCGTGTTCTCTAGTCTGTAACAGGTTACATCAGGGTGAAGACGAGGTCCTCGTGTTCTCTAGTCTATAACAGGTTACATCAGGGTGAAGATGTGGACCTCATGTTCTCTAGTCTGTAACAGGTTACATCAGGGTGAAGATGTGTTCCTCATGTTTTCTAGTCTGTAACAGGTTACATCAGGGTGAAGACGAGGTCCTCGTGTTCTCTAGTCTGTAACAGGTTACATCAGGGTGAAGACGAGGTCCTCGTGTTCTCTAGTCTGTAACAGGTTACTCCAGTGACAATAACACTTGGGATGTTCCATGTTGACTATTTCTTGTTCCCAGCATATTTCTGTTAGGATAAGGATTATATTACCCCAACCTAGATTTGTCATTTTCAAAGTTTTCATAAACTAATGCCCAGAGGACGTTCTCCTCTGATGGTGTCACAAAACCATTTGGGAATCACATTGAAACATTCTTTGATTAAAATGTTTTGATATCTGTGCTACTGGTCCCTCAAGCCCAATAAGGGACATAAACCTCACGTAAACATTTTATACAGAACCCTTGAGGGTTTAATTACCTGAAAGTCTTGATTTAAAAAAAGCACCAGCGACATAACTGAATCATTTAAAAGGTGCTTCAAAGATACCTTGGGAGTCACAGCGCTGTACTCTGATAAATAAACACTGTATTATATTCAAAATAAATACTATTATTATTATTATTATTATTAAAACGTATTACAGAGCATTTTGTAACCTGGAGCCATGGCAACATCGTGGCTGCCGGAGAGAGGAATATGGTAGGGTGCTATTGTGGGCGTGAGGGTGAAGAGCAATACCAGCCCCAACTGTACACAACATAAACAACACAGAGCAAATGCTGTCTGCCCAGAGAGAGAGAGAGAGTGAGAGAGAGAGAGAGCAAGGATGGAGATAGAAAAGCAGGGTTAGAGATAGGGGGGGAATCAAGATACATGGGGGTAGGAATCAGGATACATGGGGGTAGGAATCAGGATACATGAGGGTAGGAAGCAGGATACATGGGGGTAGGATTCAGGATACATGGGGGTAGGAAGCAGGATACATGCTGGTCAGGAATATGGATACATGGGGGTAGGAATCAGGATACATGAGGGTAGGAAGCAGGATACATGGGGGTAGGATTCAGGATACATGGGGGTAGGATTCAGGATACATGGGGGTAGGAAGCAGGATACATGCTGGTCAGGAATATGGATACATGGGGGTAGGATTCAGGATACATGGGGGTAGGAAGCAGGATACATGGGGGTAGGAATGAAGATACATGGGGGTAGAATTTGTGGGTAGGAATCAGGATACATGGGGGTAGGATTCAGGATACATGGGGGTAGGAAGCAGGATAAATGGGGGTAGGAATATGGATACATAGGGGTAGGATTCATGATATATGGGAGTAAGAATCAGGATACATTGCTCATAGATTCTGTCCCTGATGGTACCATATTCCAAATATAGTGCACTTCCTTTGGCCTAAGGGCTCTGGTCAAAGGTAGGTAACTACATAGGGATTAGGGTGCCATTTGGAACTAATCATAGGACTGAACATGTCTGTTGTTTCACCCAATTATTCATTACTAGAAACTCATAGTTATTTTTTTTCGCTGAGTCCATTGGGTCAATGCGATTAGGATGGATTGCATTGCTATAGTGTTGCCCTGTGTGCAAATATAGATCTGTTTGGTGGACCAGAAGAACACTATTCCTTATTTAGCACTCTAAAAAGTGTTTGTTGCCATGTATTTGGATTATTAAAGAACCAACTCTGTAAACTGTGTGGAGCTTTTCTCACAGTTAAGCCATGAGTTCATTGACACGAAGGAGACTTTAGCATTTATATCAGAAAGTCTTCAAATAGCAGCATTCTCTTCAATGGTTTTAGAAATGCCAAGGAGTCTTCCCCAATCCCAATACTTATGTCATTTACTTTCTTTGTCTCCTTTCCTAAGTGAGCCAATACATGAAACCAACGGTCAGTTAGAATTTCTACAATATTTCACCTATCCATTAGGGCTTGCATAGTTACAGTATAACCATGTAACCGACGGTTATGGATGAAGCCCGTCACGGTGCAACGAACCGCTGGGGTTGAGTTCGTTTTTGTGTTAACATGGACTCTTAACGTGATGAAAGATTGTCACTCCTTGCTGAAACAAGTAAGATATTGGAGCAAACAAGTTCCGGTTGCCTAGACAACACCCCCCACAATGCAGCAAAAGCACATGAGCCAGGAGAGGAGAAAATGTGTGTAAAAAAAGTGTTTATTTTGTTTTAGTTTTTTGCTATTCTGACGGTTATTGCAGAGACTGCAGTCATTTGTCTGGCCAATTACCATTATCCAAAATTCCAGCAGCAATCCATTGTTTGGTTTTTTGTTTACTTGGACAGTGTTTCTAAACTTTTTAGCAAGTGTGGCACAAACCCAGCGCAAGTCAACAATGCAAGTCAACTGCAATTTACAATAACGAACACCTTGTGAAACACCAATATTTAAGATTTGAATACATAAACTTTCATAGTTTTTGGTATAGTTGTGTCATTAACTTATTTA
This sequence comes from Oncorhynchus masou masou, assembly GCF_036934945.1. Taxonomy (NCBI): domain Eukaryota; kingdom Metazoa; phylum Chordata; class Actinopteri; order Salmoniformes; family Salmonidae; genus Oncorhynchus; species Oncorhynchus masou. Next base: position 77,747,236 of record NC_088239.1, on the reverse strand, counting down.
CACAGATTTTTTTGTACACTCACATGGCATTCATAGACTAAAATACTGAATTCTGGTGTGTGGAATATAGAGGAGGTGGTTGCTGTGTGGGTGGGAGGTTCTGCCTGTCACTTCTCAACAGGCAGCCAGTCCCAGAAGGGGGACTTGAAGAGGGAGACTGCAAAGACCAGGCACTGCTGCTCTCTTTGTTCTGAGTGTTTGCAGAGCTAGTGTTTTAAGTTAATCCGTGTATCTCACATATTATGAGCCCAGTAAACTTTCTTAGCAGATAATGACAACTTGACAATAACAGTAGCTGATGTAATGGAAAGTTGGAGGGTGTTTGGTAATGGAGGACATCAGGTGGATCCACATCTGGGTGATGGGCAGAACCCCTAGGTCCTGGAGAACAGGTCCTGGAGAACAGGTCCTGGAGAACAGGAGCAGCGTTAAAGGGAACAGGGTAGGAGACAGGGACGTAAACAAGCAAACACACAGGTTACACTTTACAGTGAGAAAATTTGATGGATTAGTGCAGTGTTATGAAAGGGAGATACAGTTGAAGACGGAAGTTTACATACACTTAGGTTGGAGTCATTAAAACTTGTTTTTTCAACCACTCCACAAATTTCTTGTTAACAAAGTATATTTTTGGCAAGTCAGTTAGGATGTGCATGACAAGTAATTTTTCCAAAATTGTTTACAGACAGATAATTTCACTTATAATTAACTGCATCACAATTCCAGTGAGTTTACATCCACTAAGTTGACACTGCCTTTAAACAGCTTGAAAATTTCCAGAAAATGATGTTATGGCTTTAGAAGCTTCTGATAGGCTAATTGAGTTTGAGTTTATTTTTACAGGGACAGTGCACATTAATCAAAGTTTCAGTAAAAGTGCCGGTTTTAGCCACCTGGCTAATTTTCAACCGCAGGTTATTAAAAATAATTACAAGATATACAATCATTGAGTAGTGAGCACACGCAGAGCAACATAGGACAAGCGAGACAGAGCATACAGACAGAGCAACATAGAACAAAAAGCAGCAAGACAAAATTCATAAAAGCAACAAAGTGTTTCCACACCTCACAAACAGACAACATGGAAAGTGGCAAAACAGCGCTGGGGATTATGTTCACAAATCTGATTGACCTTTAGCCATGTCTTCATGCATTTTGTGAAAGTGTGATATGTGGTGCAGTTATGTGTGTCTGATGGCAGTGTATTCCAGACATGGGAAGCTCTCACAGAGAAAGCGGATTTACTAAAGGTGCTTTTCCTTAAGGGAACTATACAGTCACATCTCATGGCAGACCTTGTGGATCTGCTGCCATATGTTTGGGTTTTCTGTTTAACAAAAATACTTTAATTTGTGTCAATTGGAGGTGTACCTGTGGATGTATTTCAAGGCCTACCTTAAAACTCAGTGCCTCTTTGCATGACATCATGGGAAATCAAAAGAAATCAGCCAAGACCTCAGAAAAGAAATTGGAGACCTCCAAAAGTCTGGTTCATCCTTGGGAGCAATTTCCAAACGCTTGAAGGTACCATGGGACCATGCAGCCGTCATACCTCTCAGGAAGGAGATGCGTTCTGTCTCTTAGAGATGAACGTACTTTGATGAGAAAAGTGGAAATCAATCCCAGAACAACAGCATAGGACCTTGTGAAGATGCAAGAGGAAATAGGTACAAAAGTATCTATATCCACAGTAAAACGAGTCCTATATCGACATAACCTGAAAGGACGCTTAGCAAGGAAGAAGCCACTGCTCCAAAACAGCCATAAAAAGCCAGACTACGGTTTGCAACTGCACAAGGGGACAAAGATTGTACTTTATGGAGAAATGTCCTCTGGTCTGATGAAACAAAAATAGAACTGTTTGGCCATAATGCCCATTGTTATGTTTGGAGGAAAAAGGGGGAGGCTTGCAAGCTGAAGAACACCATCCCAACCGTGAAGCACGGGGGATTGGTGCACTTCACAAAATAGATGGCTTCACGAGGAAGGAAAATTATGTGCATATATTGAAGCAACATCTCAAGACATCAGTCAGGAAGTGAAAGCTTGGTTGCAAATGGGTCTTCCAAATGGACAATGACCCCAAACATACTTCCAAAGTTGTGGCAAAGTGGCTTAAGGACAACAAAGTCAAGGTATTGGAGTGGCCATCACAAAGCCCTGACCTCAATGCTATAGAAAATGTGTGGGCAGAACTGAAAAAGCGTGTGCAAGCAAAGAGGCCAACAAACCTAACTCAGTTACACCAGCTCTGTCAGGAGGAATAGGCCAAAATTCACCCAACTTATTGTGGGAAGCTTGTGGAAGGCTACCCGAAACGTTTGACCCAAGTTAAACAATTTAAAGGCAATGCTACCAAATACTAATTGAGTGTCTGTAAACCTCTGACCCACTGGGAATGTGATGAAAGAAATAAAAGTGAAATAAATAATTCTCTCCACTATTATTCTGACATTTCACATTCTTAAAATAAAGTGGTGATCCTAATTTACCTAAAACAGGGATTTTTTTTTACCAAGATTAAATGTCTGGGATTGTGAAAAACTTAGTATACAGCCTCATTATTGTTATGTCATTTCCTTGAGTTGCTTTTTCATTTAATTTTTTATTTATTTAGTAAATATTTTATTAACTCTATTTCTTGAACTGCATTATCGGTTACGGGCTTGTAAGTAAGCATTTCATGGTAAGGTCTACCTACACCTGTTGAATTTGGAGCATACGACAAATACAATTTGATTTGAGAGTTGCTAGTCCTAAAGTCATGTGGATAGGTTAATTGAAGAGGTACATTTTTGTAAGCTCAGCATAACTACAATTTCTTGCTTTCTCAAATGTCAACCAAAGCTTAACATACTTTGGGCTTCACTGAAGTGTAGGGTGTCAGTGTTTTCAGTTGCTTCCACTGAGGTAACCCTAGGAAGACAAAGAGAAACATATCAGTGTTAGGGAAACTAAAACTAACTTCAGGTTATTTTGTGTGCAAATGCAAATAGTTATTATCTGAGATTTTTTTTATATTAACTTTAACAGATGGTGACCTCAGCTAGGAGGTGAAAGAGCAGCGAGGTTTCCCAGGTCTCGCCTTCCTTTCATCCACTTCCAAACCAAGTAATTTGCCCGAATGTCGTAGCACTTGGTCCCCTTCTTGATTCTTCTCCGGTAGCTCTTCTTCTGTTTCTCCTGCACCTTGTCCATGTTCAGTCTCACCTTGACTGATAAAAGGAATAAATGCAATTATATTTCATATTACAAATACATTTCTTACATATCTCTTGGAGGGCCAGAACATACATTTACAGCAGATAATCATTTTTACCTGGTCAAAAAACCTCCACCTCCTCACTCCGTGCTTGAAGGGGGTCCTCGAAGGCGTTCTGATCTGGTTCGACAACTTCCACCACCTCAGGTGGAGTTTCAGTGGTCTGAAAGTACTGTCGCGGAAAATGCTATCCCGTGTTTTACTACTTAAAGAATAGTCTCTTGTTATATGCTAGTGTTTTTTCTAACCTGATACAAACGTGTCTTGGTCTGACTTAGTCATAAGACTGTCCTTACAGCTAAGAGATGTTTGGGTGCAACCACAGCATGTGAAATCCTGTGGGTTTACTATCTACAGAAAGTCACATGTATGGAACCTTGCAGAAAGGAGTACAATATAGTGTTGTTGTGAATGCAGTTAGACGGTTGAGCCCTCGGGCTATCAACCTTGTGCCATCTTAAGTTTACACAGACAACAAATGACCTTTTCCACACTATCTGCTGACTGCCACGTATACAGAAAGGGGTTGTATGTATTTTCTCTATAAAAGCATGGAACCGGCACTGTTCGTGGAGCTTTTCAACTATGCACTGTTGAGTGGGTAGTTGATTCTCCATTTTTGCAAATCTTCTGATAAAGTGTTGTTTGAAAGAATCTGCAGTTTCTCTTCCCTTTGATTAGATATTCCATGACAAATTGGTGACAGCTGTGGGATGCCAACTCCGCTTGCTGATTGCTCCCAGGAGATGGAGGTTAAACTGCGGGCAGGGGCTCCGTTAGACATGGCTCAGGGTACCAAACACTCCGCCTAAAATGGAGCAGTGGGGGACCCACCTCAGACCTGCCGGGAGTGTCAGTGAGTGGATTCGTCATTCCGGACACAAAAGATAAATTCAGGGTGGGACTTATTTTATACATCATAGAAAATCCTGTTCTAAGAACAGGTTGTGCACATTGTCTTTATTGAAGCAAAGACACCCCTAGTTAGAAACTTTGTTGTAGCAGAGTTATTTCTGAATAGGAGTAATTCTAGGGTCACCCATGTTGAAGCAGGGTGACCCTGTAGGAGCAGGGGACATCTCAGATTGGGATCTTTTTTTGAAGCAGAAGTATCCTGGTTAGAGACAGCGGTTGTGTTTCTCTGTTGAAACAGAGAAGCAGCCATGGGATGATATGACATGGTTACGAGTTATGTGTTTCCAGGGCACAATCCTGAGATATAAAACATATTCCTGCAGATAAATAGAAACAAATTTAAAGAAAAAGAATGTGTGAAAAGATATATATAAACATCAAATGTATTAATCAGTGTACTTGTAAAACAGTTGGTTATGATTGGGAAACCAGCTATAAATGTAAACCCTACACGGAAATGTGCATAGGAGGAACTACCTTGTGGATACAAGATTTTTAATTACATATTTATAATTACATTTTGATGGAGGAGAAATACTATTTTCAAATTATAAGAAAGGTAGACGTTCCTAACCAAATACTGTTTGTTTTGTGTTTGTTTTTGTTTCCTGGGTGTGTGTATTGACCAGAGATTTATATTATGGACGCACGATGGACGCTATCAGCACGACTGGCTGCACTGTGTGATCGAATAAAGGAACACATATTCTCCAGTAGTAAATTGGCAGATGTTCCAGTATTGGTTCGATTACAAGGTATTAAAACCATTGCCAATTAGGCACATACCATAACTACTCTCCAGGGAAGTGGGTATCACTACCTTAGAAAATAGTTTAATTGGCATATATTAGAGCAGAATGAGTAAATCTAAACTCTTTGGCCACGGTCAGGAAGAGGTCAACTATAGCAAAACCATAGGAAAGGAAGCATAAAGATGTTCTACCAATTTGGCTTGAATATGATAAAATCCAACCATGGATAAAATTGGGCAGCATCTCCCTGCCGACTGGAAATATGCGAGTGTGGATACAAATTCTTTGCTTTAACTAATTATGGCAATTTTAGCAGTATGTACCGGTAATAACTGTTAGCTAGCTACCTAACGTTAGTTGGCTACTAATATATCGAACTTGTCAGTATATTAGCTATGTTATCCAACGTTTATTGACATGAGTATTCACATCATTCTTAGCTTATCTAAATGGTATATAACATGAAAAAAAGCCTAACCAGCTCTGCTAGGGTGGGTAAATAGTCAAAGTGAGGATGTGTTCTCTTATTTGTGTCTGGAAGTAGCAAGCAAGCTAGCCAACTTTAGCAAGTTAGCTTGGGTGCTTGACTGCCTTTGTGAGGTCAGAGAGCTTGGATCAACCGTGCTCCGTGGCCAGAGAGGGCAGTGTGTGCTCTAAACAGTCTGAATTTCCAAAGCACATAAAGTAGTAAATGTCTAACTATTATTTGTTATTCTAACAAGCTAGCAAGAGGCCGCATAGCAACAGCATCAACTTTTGGTACACATGCAAAGCTCAACATCAAGGTAACCATTTGGTTGCAATATACTAAAATGAACTAATAGTATATAGTATGTAGTATATACTTATTAAGCATGTAATATATAGTATATTAGTATCTGCATTTGAACACAGCTTGGGTATGTGAGTATACTGATTGAATTTGTACGTCTGCTTTGATGGCAGCTTTGAAACCTGTTATCAGCATGGAAATTGCGGGGGTAACGGAAAACTACCGAAGCGCAGTGTGTGGGGCCATTCGTCATTCGAAAAGTGAGTTTAGAGTGTCACACCCTGATCTGTTTCACAGGTCTTTGTGATTGTCTCCACCCCAATCCAGGTGTCATCCAGCTTCCCCATTATCCCGTGTATTTATACCTGTGTTCTCTGTTTGTGCGCTGCCAGTTCGTTTTGTTCATTCATACCTACCAGCGTTTTCTCCCTTGCTCCTGTCCTGTCTATAGTGCCTGTTTTTTAGTTTTCCCGGTTTTGACCGTTCTGCCTCACCTGACCATGAGCATGCCTGCCGTTTTGTACCTTACCCCACCTTACTGGATTATTGACCCCTGCCTGTCCTGACCCTGAGCCTGTCTGCCGTCCTGTACCTTTGCCCCTCTACTCTGGATTACCGACCTCTGCCTGACCTGACTCTGAGCCTGCTTGCCGTCCTGTACCTTTGCCCCTCTACTCTGGATTACCGACCTCTGCCTGACCTGACTCTGAGCCTGTCTGCTGTCCTGTACCTTTGTTCGAATTAATAAACTTTTGTTACTTTGACATTGTCTGCACCCGGGTCTTACCTTCAAATGTGTTAGTTGGGGCAATATTTGTTAAATTTATGACAGGAAAATATGGGGAATTCACTTACCCTAATCAATGAAACCTTATGGGATTTTCTCAGTCCGGTTAATACATTTAAATAAAATAGCCCATACGGATCGCAGTGCCAGCTGTGCCACCAGAGACTCTGGGTTCGAGCCCAGGCTCTGTCGCTGCCGGCCGTGACCGGGAGGTCCATGGGGCGATGCACAATTGGCCTAGCGTCGTCCGGGTTTGGGAGGGCTTGGCCGGTAGGGATATCCTTGTCTCATCGCACACTAGTGACTCCTGTGGTGGGCCGGGCGCAGTGCACGCTAACCAGGTCGCCAGGTGCACAGTGTTTCCTCCGACACATTGGTGCGGCTGGCTTCCGGGTTGGATGCGTGCTGTGTTAAGAAGCAGTGCGGCTTGGTTGGGTTGTGTTTCGGAGGACGCATGGCTTTCGCATCTCTCCAGAGCCCGTACGGGAGTTGTAGCAATGAGACAAGATAGTAGCTACTAAAACAATTGGACACCACGAAATTGGGGAGAAAAGGGGGTAAAATAATATAAGGCTTGAAAACATAAGGCTTGAAAATTCCTTTTTTTCCTCAGTAAGAGTTAGGGAGAATTAATACTGAATGTAGACAACTTGTAATGACGTAAGAAACCAAAATATGGTTTCCATAAAATTTAAAATCATTGCGGAGTAAATGTGATATATTGAAGGAATTTTATTATGTCGCAAGGAAAAATATTATCTGCTTTTATTGACCTCGTCAGATCTGTTTCCAAATCAATGAATGTCGATTCAACTCGTTGACTGCTAAATCCCCTTTGCGCATGGGAAATCTTTGGAAAGAAACACGTGGATGAACTTTAAGGCTATTTTCTGGTAATTGTGTTGTTATTGTGTTCCAGATGTTAAGACAACAAACCATTATAATTAGGTTATTTGCGGGATTTACTGGTCATTTCAATAGCATTGGGTCCATGTTACTGACTGAATTGAAGTTGTGGGCAGAAAGAGGTTCAAGTATTGTGAACATTTTAATTAACATCAAAATGTATCTTTTCCCTAATGAATTGGCTGATGTATGTTGTGTATTTGGCGCTTTACATGTTAATATTTTAATAATATACATTTAATAAGTGTGAAGCAGAAAGAGAATATTCTATAGAGTTTGGTATTAAAAATATAGAGTAATGTGGTTTGGATAAACTGAAATGTAAACAATGCCTTCTAATAATGTGAATGGAAATATGTTTAGTGGTTTTTGGATAGTCTCTAATAATGCCATGTTTTAGTCCACGGGTGAAAGCGAGTCGTGCTCGCTGGGCTATATCAGGCTGTAACGGGCGCAGTGGGACATTTGAAGCAGAGGTCTGAATAGTTCAATCGGAAACGTTCTTTGACAGTTTCTGGTTATTGTTGCTGAGTTTTGTAGTTTAGGTAACACCAGTGAATTAGAGCCAAGTTGGAGTCGGGTTAGAGCCGAGGTATCTTGAAAGAGTTACACAAATTGAATTTTCTGAAGTTATATTTTCTGAGTTTTAATTGAACATGTGTACTCTTTTGATAAGGAATGTACTGAAGAAACTGTACCCTTGAATATGAAATGTATGACATGCATAAAATGTATGACATGTTTGACTGTTTTTAAATCATTAATCTAATACAGAAATAAACACATATTTGAAGGGTTTGAATGACCTCTGACCTCTGTCCTGACTTTCTAGTGTGGTTTGATCACCCTCACTGGAAAGCCGAGAGATTGTTGGTTGATGATTTAAGGTAAATTGAAATTGAATTGAAGGTAATTTATAATACTGATAATTACAGAGAAGTTTATAATTAATAGTTATCTATGTGAAATCGAACCACGAGAAGGACAGAATTGTCTCTAGTCTATTTTTCTATTCCTTGAATCAGGTTGTGGGTATAATTTTTTTTCTTTATGGAGTTATTATGGGTAGTGATTATAATTCGATTTTGTTATTTACATTTTTTTGTTTTAATTCTTAACCTGTAGTGTTGTTGTTTTTTACACAGTCGCAATGTTAATCATGTGTCAAAATGGGGGAATTACCAGGCTTGAGGTTTTTGGGTTGAAGTTCACACACCTTGAGTGATATGTAGGTATGTATTGAGTGATATATGAAGGAGTGTATTGTTGCGTTGTTTGTTCTGTTATGTTTTCGATAAATCTCACCAGATTGGGTCTGCTGGATGATCTGGACAATTTCCTGATCCTATGATTCTGCGATGAGGTTGACAGTGTGATAAGGGGAGTATAACCAATTTGGAAAAATTGTTTCAACAGAATGTATTGTAATTCTCTTTGACATTTGTTTTAGAGATTTGTATTAATAATATTGGTCCGAAGTAATAACGTCGTAATAACTTCATAATAACTTCAGATTAATATTATTAACTTGTCTAAAATTGTTATTTTGGGGTATCAGGTTGATTGAGGAGACTTACACCATGCTAAATGTATAGTTATTTAGACTAAGAATGCATTGAGATATAGATCTGTCATTAACATGTCACTCACAACAGTGTAAGACAGGGATAAACGGGGGCTGTAATAATAAAAAGTTAATACTGGTAATAAGTAGTACTAACTGTCTATATATGATCCCGTTTTTAAATTTATATTCTAACTGTATTGGTGTGTGCCAAGTTAATGGTCTTGAATTTAAGTAATAGACTCAACGTGGAGCACTAAATTTGGGTTGAATAACATTGATAGTAGGGTTTTTATTTTACGGTGTTATTAGAATTCTAATGTTAAAGAACATCAATATATATGGCTTTCCGGATGATACAGTACAAATTGACTTGATTATGTTTTAGTATGTTTATAACTATGTAAATGGACTAACAGTAGAGACTAGTGTGTTATGAATAAGATAGAATGATTAATTGTGCAAAATGTATTTGTATTTGGAATCCGTTTGGATGGGTTCAGTCATTATTTGGTGTTATGGGAGCTACAATATTTCATTGGTTGATTTATGGCTTAGTCCTTTTTTTACAATAATTCTGATTATAACTTGTGTTAAGAAATTGTGCAGCAAAGCCATGGAGACTATTCTTGCCACGCCATTTCTGACCACTGAAGGAGACGCCTCAGAACCCTATTTACCGGATTTATTTCCTATTCCTGATTACATGTCTGATGAAGACTATGATAATCCATAACACAGAGGTAAAAATATTGAGTTAATGGTGCAGCGTGTCCATAGGCCTTGCTCACTGCGGGGGTTATGTACATGGTGCTCCCAAGGTAGAGGTAAGGGCCTACCATCATGGTGACCCTGTGGCAATATGGACAGCCTCAATGAAGTTATTGCCTTGTGTGTGGTGATAAAGTATGCACTGATGTTTGAATTCATATGTTCCTTTCCCCTTTCTGAGAATGAATTGCATTATATAAAGGGTTGAAACTCAATGACATTGGAGGTAATTTACAATTGTAATGTAAGAAAGATTTTCTTTTCCCTCATGTTAATGCTTGTTTAATGGAAATATTGGTAAGTAATGTTCTATTATGTTGAGACTTAGTCTCAAAAGGGAGGAAATGTTATGGAAAATGACATAATTACTCATGCTATGTTTTACTGCTTAAAGAATAGTCTCTTGTTATATGCTAGTGTTTTTTCTAACCTGATACAAACGTGTCTTGGTGTGACATAGTCATAAGACTGTCCTTACAGCTAAGAGATGTTTGGGTGCAACCACAGCATGTGAAATTCTGTGGGTTTACTATCTACAGAAAGTCACATGTATGGAACCTTGCAGAAAGGAGTACAATATAGTGTTGTTGTGAATGCAGTTAGACGGTTGAGCCCTCAGGCTATCAACCTTGTGCTATCTTGAGTTTACATAGACAATGCATTACCTTTTACACACTGCTGACTGCCACATATACAGAAAGGGGTTGTATGTATTTTCTCTATAAAAGCATTGAACTGTCACGGTTCGTGGAGTTTTTTAGTTGATTCTCCATTTTTTCAAATCTTCTGATAAAGTGTTGTTTGAAAGAATCTGCAGTTTCTCTTCCCTTTGATTAGCTATTCCACGACAGTACGTTATACAACAATAGCAATAGACAAACAACAACACTAAGTCAATAACAAATTTGAAAGACTACAATATATACAATAATTGTATATAAAATTGTATTGTTTACCTCAGTCAACACCTGCGGCTCCCATCCATACTCTGTGGAGGACTGGATGCTGCTGTTGTGTGCAAAGAGAATTACCATCAGGTTGTTCTCCCAACCTTCCTGGTACCAATCGAGGGACTTGCCCATGGCAGTTTTGAGGGTCTGGTTGGTCCATTCACGAAACCTGGAGGAGGGGGTAGGAAAGCGATATCTATTGACAATGTAAGATATTGAAATATGTCTGATTATGTACCATGGAAGAACAAAACAAAATTGTAAAAAAAAAAAAATAGAACAAACCATTGGTGACAGAATATAACCTATAACATCCGTACCTTGTTCCAGTGTTCATGACCTCGGTCACTCAAGATGACATCAGGAGAAACGTTGGTGTTGAAGATATCCACCATCGCCTTGGAGGTGGCCTCACCAGTCTCGTCCTTGATGGGTATCATACAAAACGAAAGTTCCAAGTGGCCTTTTTGATAAATTACAGAAGGGAATTTAGAGTTAAGCTCTTCCTTTACTGACCTTAATGGGTATTGCCTTCAGCCACTTGGTAAAGTGATCGGTCACCGTCAGACACCAGCTGTTGCCATTCCTGGATTTTGTGAAGGGTCCGATGAGGTCCACCCCTAACATTTAAAGTGTTAGTGAGAAGATTACTTTATTCTTTCCTGTATCTGTGTCATACAGTATGCATATTTTCACATTTGTAAGGATACTGAAAACACATATTCAATAATATTGAACTCTGCTGTGATCAAATTAAGTAACCATTACAAAACAACTTATCAAGGCAAAATTTGAATTGGGATACTTACCGATCATGTTCCATGGTGAAACAACTTTTGTGGGCTTCAACTCTGGCACCACAAACTCTGTCTTCTCACATTTCTGGCAGGCTAGACAGGGTTCTGACCTTGAAACTTAAATGGACCAATTGAAACATTGTGTGCTCTCTGATATGACATTAATTGAAATCCTAATAATTTCAGATATAATAGAATACGATTGATAAACAAAATATTATTTCACTTGCCCATCTGTCCACCTCCTTAACAATTCCCCATCGGAAGAAGTGTAGGTTGATTTTGGCAATTGTGCGCTGCACTCTGAAATGGCCAGCATGCATCTGGGTCAGCACAGCCTCCTTCTCTTCCTTAGTAAAAATCCCCCTACTGTGTAGCTTGCCATCCTTCCCCCGTAGGTACATATAATTGCCAAACAAGTTGGAAGAGTTGTTGAAATACTCAAGTCTAAGTACATTTTTTACGGCTGTCTTTCTGTTTTTGTTTCACTCTTTCTGTCTGTCTTCCACTCTCTTCCTACCTCTCTCGCTCTGTCTAGCGAAGCCACCTAGTTAAGGGAATTTGGAATTACCATAATTGCTACACCTATCCATTTGATTGATCAGGGTTAACTTATAGCTAGATACCTCAATATGACAGACATGTATAGCTAGCAACATGTAGATAACTAACTAGCTAGATGGAAAATAGTTGTTGGAAAATGGTTGTACATACTGTAGCTAAATCCATCCAGTTATCTAATAGAAGTTAACTGCTTAACGTTACCCTGAATTGTGAATTTCTCTAAATGTTGTACCTCTTGTCGAAATCAGTGGTGCCTTCATAGTACTTTGCCTGGTTGGAAAGATAAATGAAAATCGCCTCGAGGGATGCCATTGAAGTGCAAGCTACATTCAAACACAAAGCTACAATAACAGTCACAATAGTTAGTTTTATTTAGCTAACGTTAGCTAGCTATCTGGCTAGCTAGCTGGCTACCTAGCCAGCTACTGTAACTGGCTAGCTGACTAGGCAGGCTGAGGTAAATAAGTAGAGTAGCTAGCAGCATTAATCTAAAAACAGCTTAAATTATTTATTCCTATTTAACAATATTTTCTTATATGGTAAAGAATGATTGTTCTCTTTCCATTTTTTTATTTTGGTCCTCTGAGGCAGCAGATGGTCAGCAGGTTGTCACTGTCAAAAACACCATCCTTGGAGAGCAATTCTGAGGTAATAATTTTGCGCGGACTGAGTGAGCGCTTATGAGGTGAAATAGAACTAGAACTGTCCGCGCCCCCCTTCCTTCGCGACCGCTATGAGGAAAAATAGAGCCAAGCAACCAGCATAGCAATGGACGCTTTGGTTCATTACGTAATCTGGTAAGAATTTTGCAAGTTCTAGCAACAGCGCTAGCAACAGAAGCTAGAACTCATTGAATCCCATTGTGACGCAGGGGGTAGAAGGGATGTGGGGGGGACTTTTTGGCATGGGGACACTATTTGCAATGACAGAGTCCTAAGCAAGACACCTTTTACCATGATTTATGCCATGCTAATGATATCTGAGTGAGAGTGACTAACAAAGTCAATGGGGGTCCCCGGGCGGTATTGGGCTATGATCACTACAAGTTTAGATAACCAGCTAGACTAACTTACCAATCAAAAAATGTTAGCTGACATTGCTAATTGAGTACATGTCAGTGACTGACAGACCAAGAGAAAAACTGCTGATGCACAACCAAATTTCAAACGTCCACCTCATATAGTCTTTCTACTACTCTATTTCTCAACAGTAAGTTGAGACACCGACTGGGTTACTGAAATTATTATTTTACTTGTTGGGCCCCCTAGTGGCCTGGGGCCCTAAGCGACCGCTTATGTCGCTTATGCCTGGAGCCGGCCCTGCAAGTCAATGATACTGATATTAGCATGTCCAAATCATCCTAAAGTATCCAATATTGATTGTGTGATGACGTCTCTTATAGATGACATCATTGAGATGTAGATGATTTGGACATGTCATTTAGTAATTTGAGTGAACTATCCCTTTAAAACACAATATCACTACACAGTGGGAATTTATCTTCTATACGCATCTAATATGACATCCACATTGAGTCTTCACTACGTGGCGACGATGCTGGCATTAAGTGTTCTTGTGTGACAGTTGAACACTCAGAGGCCTCCGTTCTCCAACTCTCATTATGAAGGGAGTTCAGGGAGGATTCTCTTAAAAGTACTTCCTGGGGCAGTGGATTTGGTGTACTGAAATAGTTGTGTCATAACACAGTTGGGTTTAGAACTTCACATGACAGGCTGTGTCACAGTGGGGTTTAGAACTTCACATGACAGGCTGTGTCACATTTGGGTTTAGAACTTCACATGACAGGCTGTGTCACAGTGGGGTTTAGAACTTCACATCAGGCTGTCGGATTCTCTCCCCTCACCCCTTCAATGGCTACAGTTAGCCATATTACAGTTCAGGGCTTACAGTTGGAGAGATTTGAAAGCATCAAGTAAGAGACAACTAATAAGGCAAAGCAGTGAATCATTTGCATTTTCTACCCAGCTTAGCACGTGGGCTATGACTGAGGTTGAATTAGTCTACAAAATGGTTGAGTGAAATCTCTCATGCATCTGCACAATCTCTCCTTTTCTCTCTCAATATCTTGCTTTTCCCAAGCGCGCTCTCTCTCCCTTCTTATATCTCCCGTCTTCCCTCTCTCCGTTGCTCTCACACTCCCCACTAAGCCTAGCACCAAATCAGGAGTATCCCGTTTGAATACCATTCAGCATACTGTTATTCATACTGCTGGCTGTAGCTGAGCAGGGGTTAGGCCTGGTTCAATCCTTGGAAACCATGTGAGTGGATTTTCTAACCAGTCATCTTGGATTGGTCATTGAGCGCTATGGGGAAATGCAAAACTATTATTGTAAACTCTACACTACATCCCTCTGGGAGTGGAGAGACTTGGGTCTTCCTGAGTGTCTCAGAGTAGGAGTGCTGATCTAGGATCAGTTTTCCTTTTTAGATCATAATAAATGAGATAACATGGTCAGAGGGGATCTGTTCTTAGATCAGTGCTCCTACTCTGAGACGCTTTATGAATAAGGGCCCTGGTCTGGATGTGGCATCATGTCAGTGCACCTCAGCTGTGCCCATTTTTAATCCAATGACCCAGCTAATAACCCCTACATGGTTACCGTGGTTACACCCAAGGGTTAAATGGAAGGGGATGAGAGTTCTGTCCCCTGGGAGTCAGCATTCAGTGGGAATTGTGCAGAAATCTCTGTTAAGAAAACATCAGATAGCTCTGTTAAGAAAACATCAGATACTGTATCTCTGTTAATACTCTCTCCAAAGTGAAACATAAAACTAGGTTTCTGGCAAAAAAACTCTAAATATCTGGATAAGAATGCATTGGTGGCATTGGCAGGGATTCTTGTTCAGTGCCACTTCGACTATGTGTGCTCTTCCTGGTACAATAAGGCCCCAAGATAATGAAAAACAAACTGCAGACATCTCAGAACTAATTAGTCAGGATGATTCTTAAACCTCCAGAACGTACTCATAATGACCATTCCCATTTTGAAAGCCTCAGATGGCTCAAAGTGGAGGAGAGAATCTCTCAGATTAGATTGTGTCCTGTCCATATACTTGTCCACAGTATGATCCCCAGGAACCTACAGTGCTCTCGGATAGTATTCAGACCTCTTGAATTTTTCCACATTTTGTTACGTTACAGCCTTATTCTAAAATTGATTAAAACACCCCCCCCCCTCCCTCATCAATCTACACACAATACCCCATAATGACAAAGTGAAAACTGTTTTTTAGAAATGCTTGGAAATTTATAAAAAATTAAATACAAAAAGATTCAGACCCTTTGCTATGAAACTTGAAATTGAGCTCAGGTGCATCCTGTTTCAATTGATCATCCATGAGATGTTTGTACAACTTGGTTGGAGTCCACCTGTGGTAAATTCAATTGATTGGACATGATTTGGAAAAACCTGTCTATATAAGGTCCCACAGTTGACTGTGCATGTCAGAGCAAAAACCAAGCCACGAGGTCGAAGGAATTGTCTGTAGAGCTCCGAGACAGGATTATGTTGAGGTACAGATCTGTGGAAGGGTACAAACAAATGTCTGCAGCATTGAAGGTCCCCAAGAACACATTGGCCACATTCATTCTTAAATGGTAGTTTGGAACCACCAAGACTATTCCTAGAGCTGGCCGCCCGGCCAAACTGAGCAATCAGGGGGAGAAAGGCTTTGGTCAGGGAGTTGCCAAGAACCCAATAATCACTCTGACAGATCTCCAGAGTTCCTCTGTGGAGATGGGAAAACCTTCCAGAAGGACAATCATCTCTGCAGCACTCCACCAATCAGGGCTTTATGGTAGAGTGGCCAGACTAATGCCACTCCTCAGTAAAAGGCACATGACAGCACGCATGGCGTTTGCCAAAAGGCACCTAAAGACTCTCAGACCATGAGAAACAATATTCGCTGGTCTGATTAAACCAATATTGAACTCTTTGGCCTGAATGCCATAGCGTCACCTCTGGAGGAAACCTGGTACCATCCCTACGGTGAAGCATGGTGGTGGCAGCATCATGCTGTGGAGATGTTTTTCAGTGGCAGGGACTGGGAGACTAGGCAGGAACTAGGGAAAGATGAACAGCGCAAAGTACAGAGAGATCCTTGATGAAAACCTGCTCCAGAAGGCTCAAAACCTCAGACTTGGGGCTAAGGTTCACCGTCTTACAGGACAACGACCCTAAGCCAACACAATGCAGGAGTGGCTTCGGGACAAGTCTCTGAATGTCCTTCAGTGTCCCAGCCAGAACCTTGACCTGAAAATAGCTGTGCAGCGATGCTCCCCATCCAACCTGACAGAGCTTGACAGGATCTGCATAAAAGAACGGGAGAAACAGGTGTGCCAAGCTTGTAGCGTCATACCCAAGAAGACTTGAGGCTGTAACTGCTGCCAAAGGTGCTTCAACAAAGTACTGAGTAAAGGGTCTGAATAACTATCTTCATTATGGGGTATTGTGTGGAGATTGATGAGGGAAAAAAACTTTTTAAACTATTTTAGAATAAGGCTGTAACAAAATGTGGAAAACGTTAAGGGGTCTGAATACTTTCCAAGAGCACTGCAAATAAACACTATGACATAGTTTGTCCATTAGCCTTGCTATGTAAAGACTGTTGTTCATGAATCATGGATTATATATCATAATATAATTAAGCAATAAGGCACTGAGGGGGTGTGGCCAATATAGCACGGCTAATAGCTGTTCTTATGCACGACGCATCGCAGATTGCCTTGAAACAGCCCTTAGCCGTGGTATATTGGCCATATACCACAAACCCCTGAGGTGCCTTATTGCTATTATAAACTGGTCACCAACGTAACAGTAAATGTTTTGTCATGCCTTTGATATACCACGGCTGTCAGCCAATCATCATTCAGGGCTGGAACCACAGTTTATAATAATAAGTCATATAAATGGTTAATACATTCTCATATGCATTGTGACTATCAAGCATCTAATAATGCTTGTATCAGCTGTTTATAATCACACCAAATAAAGTGTCACCCAGTTAGTCTATAAGCGGGCTTTCCGTGTAACAGGTTGGTCCATTAACTGACCACAGGGAGCTGTGCTGCTCTAGACCAAACTAGACCACAGTACGGTGTACATTTTAGGACCCCCTCAGCCTCAAGTCTCACACCGGTCTCAGATTTCAGTCCTGTACTGAAGAAGCAGAGTGTATGTGAGGAGGGCTGCAATCAAAAGATTTGAATATTAAGCCCCTCCTCTGGACTGCCGTTTGCTTCTGTTCTGTCCCTTTTTCCTTTTTTTTGTTTAAATATCATCCAGTTTAGTGATGCAAGCATATAGACCCATTGAGAAAGAGCAAACCTTTCCCTTGGTCTTCCTACAGTGCAGTAGTAACCTCTGAGGAACTATAACCGGTTGTGATAAAATAGGCCTATGGGTAAGCTTGCATTAAGTACCATATGCATCTTCTGTGTTGTGTTATGATAATATTGAATTAGTTAAAACGGAAGTACTGTTCATGGAACATCTAACACATTTGACATAGTTAGCTGGTTGTCTTGGTTGAGAGCTTGCTATGTTGGCTACTAGCTAACGCTGGAGGGTTGTGGTTTGTGGTTTACATCGCGTTGTTCCATTCTAAAATGAATAACAGCTAAATAACATTACCTTACATCAAATGAGCTAACTAATATAAGCAAATTAGCTAGCCAATATTAGCTGCTTAGCATAGCCTACTGTTCTAGCTAGATAGCTACCAGAAAGCTAGCTATGCCAACTTCTCAACCAAGACATAGCAAACGACCTAACCACCTTTTTACTAGCTTATGATTTGTGAAACCACAATATAGGCCTTCTAAAGACATTCTGAAGACTCCATTAAGACTTTATAAGCTAAAATGTTTGACTGAAGTGCGACTGAGAAGAGTTAGGCTATAATGCATATTCAACCATTCAACTCTACTTCAGTCAGTGTTCACCACACATTGTGTAACTATTCTCTCTCTGTAAACACAGACTGTGTGTTGTAAGGACATCTCCCCTGCTGTCGGAACTATACTATGCGACTGTAGCAGCTATCGATCCACACTATGCTTCAGGGTCCCAATGTGAGGGAAGAATATGGAGTTTCATGCCATGCACTGCTTCCCATTGTTTCCACTTAAGCCTCAGTGCACAAAACGGTTGCCTTCGGCCACTGAGGTGGAAGCCATGTTCAGCCAAGCTAACCAATTACTCATCACACTGTTTATTGGAATTTCTTCCGTTGTTTGCCTTTTAAACAGGGTGTACCGTATTTGACATTAAGGATGTACAACAACACCCTATTACGGATACAAAGGGTACGAGGGAGGTGAAAACGAAAAGAAAAGACTTCCAACTGCCATGACACACCTGGTGAAGAAAACAGACAGAAGTAAATAGTTGACTCACCAGTCCTGCACACAACCGAAGGACTCCTCGTTGGTGATGTCATACATCAGGATGAAGCCCATAGCTCCTCTGTAGTATGCTGTGGTAATGGTCCGGTATCGCTCCTGACCCGCTGTGTCCTACAGACAGAGATGGACATACATCTTTCAGATAGAACTGTCAGTTTCAACATAGACAGCCAGACAGTCTCGTTAACTGGAGTAAAGATAGGCAGACATACACACAAGCAGACAGACAGACAGACAGACAGACATACACACAAGCAGACAGACAGACAGACAGACAGACAGACAGACAGGGCCTCTCGGGCGATATCACTCCTTGACGACCTAATTGTTAAGCATGGTGAATCAACACAATCTGTGAATTTGTATTATAAAGTAGCAGTGGTAGAGAATAGGTGACCATCCTAAACAAGTGGTACGAACAACCTCACTAACTGTCTGAATGCGGCTTATTATCATCAATAATCCATTGAGAGATTGAACGCCACATAATTCAGACCAGAGATACAGCACTGCCTGATACACATCTACAGCTCAGAGTAAAAAACAATCACTTCATCACCGACAGTCAGCTGCTCTTGCACTTTGCTTAATGACTACCGTACGCACCAATAACAACCTCAGCCTTTAATTGAGCAACAGAGAGAGAAAGAGAGAAAAAGGGCCACTTCCTGTGCAGTGCATTGGATGCGTCCCAAATGGCAACCTATTCCCAACAATACAGTAGTATCTAACAATTCACAACAATACACACAAATCTAAAAGTAAAAGAATGACGGCGTGGTAATGACTAAAATACAGTAGAATAGAATATATACGCATGAAATGAGTAAAGCAAATAGCTATAGCCCAGTCTAGTGTTTACACAATCAGTATCACACCCGGACTGCTGGGTTTGCTTCCACGCTTCCGTGCCTCTGTTGCCATGGTAACTGGACATCTGGGAAGTGGTAGTTGGGCGGCCGGAGGAAAGGGGAGGTGGACAAGGGTGACAACAGAGGAGAGGAGGGCAGGGGTGGACGTGGGGTCCTTGCTATCCGGGTTCCTTGGGAACGTCCCCACCCCATTGAAGTCCAAATGTAAAATAGTTAAGGATCGGGTTAAGGATTGGGTAAAGATCGGGGTTAATTTTTAGGGTTAGGGTAGGGACTTCCCAAGGTTCCCAGATGGCTGGATTACAGGCGTTGGGAGACCAATAGGAGCACATCACTCTCTGAGGCAACTACAGACCACGTCCATCAACATAGAGAACAGTGGGGAGAGGTGGGGTTCTACTAAACATAAGCTTCACAATAGGTTATTTGCTAATGTTAATCACTTAGGACTTTTTACGTGTAGGAGAGACACTGGACTGGCTGGAATTCAGGGCAACCTTGATGTGAATCATGCTAAATCTAAAAAGGCATTTGTGTGTTCTTACTCTGCATGTCTGCTAAGTTGAGGCCTATACTAGCTACAACCCAAATATACACGGGATCTTAAAGTGAATTCCTAAGCTTTCTGCCCATCATAAGGACAAAGACTGTTCACGGAACTGGTATTTTTTCCTCTGTGACATTGGCAGACATACTGTGCAAGAGCTATGTCAATTCAACCCGCAGGTCCCTTATTCAGTTGAGAAAAGTAAAGATTTCCCCCATGGCATTCTCTTTCCTACAGTATCAAGTCACTCGAAAACTCCCTACTTAAGCAGAGTTAAAGTTCATAAATTGTTTTTATGTCTAAATACAGAATTCTAAAAGGGAATTTAAGCATATTTAGATACAAACAACAAAAATATGTGTGATCATTTTCTACTTACAACTTTTCTGAGATGGATCAATAAAACAACATATTTGGCTCAGTGTTAAATATGTTATTATTTTATACACCTTTATACAGCCTAAGCCTACAAACACTAATTTCCATACAATATGAACATGTCATTACGGTATTAACCATAAGCAATAGACTTCTATTGAGATGAGATTTCTCTCGTCTCAAACCCTCTCAATCCATCTTCTTCTCAACCCATCTCTCTCAAATCTGACATGTCATCGTTTCAATCCCAATTTACCTGCAACTAAAACAAACACCACCACTGTTGCTAAGCACTCATTGGTGTTTTTATTGAAGTGTCCTCTCATCAAAAAATATATATTGAGTGGAGCAGACGACACAAAACCCCTCAACGACGGGTTCAACCAATCAGTCTAGCAGAAGCAGCCTGCTAGACCACGGCACTGGACCATGACTACGTGGTCATTTTGCCTTCCGTTGCTGAACCGCGGCTTAACTCAGTTTGAAGACCACCGAGCTCTTATCAGACTGTGGCAGCAAGGATATGCTAGGCTAAACACACAGAGAGAGAGAGAGAGAGAGAGAGAGAGAGAGAGAGAGAGAGACAGAGACAGAGAGAGACAGAGAGAGACAGAGAGAGAGAGAGAGAGAGAGAGAGAGAGAGAGAGAGAGACAGAGACAGAGACAGAGAGAGAGAGAGAGAGAGAGAGAGAGAGAGAGAGAGAGAGAGAGAGAGAGAGAGAGAGAGAGAGAGAGAGAGAGAGAGAGAGAGAGAGAGAGAGAGAGAGAGAGAGTCATCATGCACACACTCAGTCATCATGCACATAAAGTGCATAAACAAACACACTGTTAATCACTTGCCCTCATTTTACTCAAACTTGCATACAGACAGGCACACACACACACAGTTTGGTATTGCCATCATTGTGGGGACCAAATAATCGATTCCCATCCTAAATCCTTTTTCCTTACCCTAAATCTGACCCTAACCCTTAACCTGACCATAACCCCTAACCCTAAAACTATACCATATCCTAACTCCTAACCTTAACCCTAAACCTCACTGTAATGCCTAACCCTAACCTTAATTGTAACCCTAAACCTAACATAGCATTTCTCCTTGTGTGGACCGGCATTTTTCCTTGTTTAACTATCCCTGTTAGGACTTCTGGTACCCACAAGGATATTTAAACAAACACACACACACAAGCACCCCCCCCCACACCCACACCCACAAATCCCAGACAAACCTCAACTAAGATGCAAGCAGACATGACCCCCTGCTCTGTCATAACTGAACCAACTCTTCAGACCTGGCTAGCTGTTCTACACTAAACGCCTGTGGCATGTCTCTGGTCTGTGTTTGCACAAAGCACGCAACATGAAACAACATAACTGTCCCAATACACTACTCTAATTACTGCAAACAGAAGAAGCCTGATATGACAGTAGAGTACAGTACCACAATCACATGGTGAGCCAGTCTGGAGAGTGGAAAATCAAGTCTGTCTGACAGGGAATATATGAGAGAGAGAGCTAGAGAGAGAGAGAATTTAAGGAAAGCTTTGATTATGTACAGACTCAGTGAGTATAGCTTTGCTATTGAGAATGGCCGCTGTAGGCAGACCTGACTCTCAAGAGAAGACCGGCTATGTGCACACTGCCCACAAAATGAAGTGGAAACTGAGCTGCACTTCTTAACCTCCTGCCAAATGTATGACCATATTAGAGACACATATTTCCCTCAGATTACACAGATCCACAAATGATTCGAAAACAAATCCAACTTTGATAAACTCCCATACTGTTTCTATGGTTTTTGGGAAGGAAAGGGGTTTTTGGGAAGCAGAGGTGGGGTCTCTCTCTCTCGCCCCCACACCTCCCAACCTACCTCACCATCTCTCTCTCTCCCCCATTCCTAACCAATCTCCCCTTCTCTCTCTCTCTTTCTCTCTACCCCCCCTTCCCAACCAACCTCACCATCTCTCTCTCTCTCCCCCATTCCTAACCAATCTCCCCATCTCTCTCTCTTCCCCCCCTTCCCAGCCAATTGATATTGTTTTTTAAGATAATTGATGAGACAAGTATTGTCCAGCCCATTGGGTATCTCACTGCACCCTCATACAGTATGTCATGTCTTGAAATATACAGACAGACAAATTCAAAAGTACATTTACATTGTAATACTTCTGACATCCATCTTTCAAACTCCGCAGAGAATTTGTTATTTTATAATTTTGTAAAATTCCCAGAAGGCATGAATTATGGAGTCATCAGATGTTTTACACTTCAAACATGAATCTGCCATTGTGCTGAAGAATTTGTGAATTTTGTCTCTTGTATAATAAATTCTATACAGTAATTTATACTGGATTAAGAGTACATATTTGTTACCTGTAATCTCATTAGTTATGTTTCAACATTCCTTTCCATCTTGTGCCAATATCAATTATTTTTTAATCTTGGTTCCAATAATAATAATAAAAATGTGTATAGGCTCTTTGCAAGGTTTTCTATAGTTTATCTATCATATCAACATCCTTTGGTGACTCAAATAGGATTCCCTCAAGATTACTCTGATGTTCAAAAGGTTTCAAATTAACATTGTGTGATATAAAACTTTTAAATTGGATGTATTTGAAAATACCTACATTGGTCAATCCAAAATTGTTTTTTAAAGCTGTCATGGAAAATAAATGTATTTCCTATTACCAAGTCATTTACGGTTTCTATGCCTTTAGTTTTCCATGTGGGCCAATTTATCGATGAATTCTAAAAAGCTATCCAAGGATTGTTCCATAAAGTTGTGTTTCTAGGGAGTGAAATTGGTTCTTGCAAAATATACATTTCATTTTCTTCCATGTTGTTATAGTGTTCTTAACTATTAAGTTGTTAATGTTCTTAGATTTATACTTTAAAAATAGACATGAGCATGCGCCTCTTCAATATGTACCCATTGTTCCTCTTTAGTGCATTTAATAACTAGCCCTATGTAGCAAGTAAAAGGGTAGGGTGTTGATACAATTCCAAGTCTGGAAGGTTAAAATCGATCAAATTTATTTATAAAGCCCTTTTTACATCAGCAGATGTCACAAAGTGCTTATACAGAAACCCAGCCTAAAACCCCAAACAGCAAGCAATGCAGATGTAGAAGCACGGTGGCTAGGAAAAAAATCTCTAGAAAGGCAGGAACCTAGGGAGAAACCTAGAGACGAACCAGGCTCTGAGGGGTGGCCAGTCTTCATCTGGCTGTGCCGTGTGAAGATTATAAGAGTACATGACCATTTAAGGCCAGATTGTTCTTCAAAATGTTCAAACGTTCCTAGATGACCAGCAGAGTCAAATAATAATCACAGTGGTTGTAGAGGGTCCAACAGGTCAGTACCTCAAGAGTAAATGTCACTTGGCTTTTCATAGCCGAGCATTCAGAGGTCGAAACAGCAGGTGCGGTAGAGAGAGTCGAAAACAGCAAGTCCGGTAAACAGGTCAGGGTTTCCTAGCCGCAGGCAGAACAGTTGAAACTGGAGCAGCAGCAAGACCAGGTGGACTGGGGACAGCCAAGAGTCATCAGGCAAGGTAGTCCGGAGGCATGATCCTAGGGCTTAGGGAGGGGAGGGAGAGAGCGAGAATTAGAGGGAGCATACTTAGTCACACAGGACACCAGATAAGACAGGAGAATTACACCAGATACAACAGGCTGACCCTAACCCCCCCCCCCCTAACCCCCCCCCGGCACATAGACTATTGCAGCATAGATACTGGAAGCTGAGACGGGGGTGGGTCAGGGGACACTGTGGCCCGTCTGACGATACCTCCGGAAAGGGCCAACCAGACAGGATATAACCCCACCCACTTTGCCAAAGCACAGCCCCCACACCACTAGAGGGATATCCGCAGACCACCAACTTACTACCCTGAGACAAAGCTGAGTATAGCCCACAAAGATCTCCTTCACCGCACGAGCCCGAGGGGGCGCAAAACCGGACAGGAAGATCACATCTATGACTCAACCCACTCAAGTGATGCACCCCTTCTAGGGACGGCATGGAAGAACACTAGTAAAACCAGTGACTCAGCCCCTGTAATAGAGGCAGAGGCAGAGAATCTCAGTGGAGAGAGGGGAGCCGGCCAGGCAGAGACAGCAAGGGCAGTTTGTCACTTCAGTGCCTTGCCATTCATCTTCACACCCCTGGGCCAGACTACACTCAATCATAAGACCTACTGAAGAGAGGAGTCTTCAGTACAGACATAAAGGTTGAGTCTGTGTCTCACTTGGATAGTCAGATCATTCCATAAAAATTGAGCTCTATAGGAATAAGCCCTGCCTCTAGCTGTTTGCTTAGAAATTCCAGGGACAGTAAGGAGGCCTGCGTCTTGTGACCGTAGCGTATGTGTAGGTTTGAAATCAGCCCTAGCGTTAACAGGAAGCCAATGTAGAGGCTAGCACTGGAGTGTGCTATGTTTTGGTTCTAGTCAGGATTCTAGCAGCCGTGTTTAGCACTAACTGAAGTTGATTTTGTGCTTTATCTGGGTAGCTGGAGAGTTGAGCATTGCAGTAGTCTAATCTAGAAGTGACAAAGCATGGATTAGATATTCTGCATCATTTTTGGACAAAATGTTTCAGATTTTTGCAATGTTACGAATATGGAAAAAAACGGTCCTTGAAATATCCTTGATATGTTTGTCAAAAGAGAGATCAGGGTCCAGAGTAATGCCGAGGTCTTTCACAGTTTTATTTGAGACGACTGTACAACCACCAAAAGTCATTGTTAGATCCAACAACTTGGGCCCTAGAACTAGCATCTGTTTTGTCTGAGTTTAAAAGTTAAACATTTGCCGCCATCCACTTCCTTATGCCTGAAACACAGGCTTCCAGGGAAGGCAATTTTGGGGCTTCACCAAGTTTTATCGAAATGTACAGCTGTGTGTCATCTGCATAGCAGTGAAAGTTGGCATTGTGTTTCCGAATGACATCACCAAGAGGTAGAATATATATTGAAAACAATTGAACCTTGAGGAACGACGAAACCTAGGATTGGTTTGTCAGAGGTCAAACCATCCTGAGACAAACTGATATCTTTCTGACAGATAAGATCTAAACCATGCAAGAACTTGTCCATGTAGACCAATTAGGGTTTCTAATCTCTCAAAAGGAATGTGGTGATAGATGGTGTCAAAAGCAGCACTAAGGTCTAGGAGCACTAAAGTCTAGGAGCACTCAGGTCTAGGAGCACTCAGGTCTAGGAGCACTAAGGTCTAGGAGCACTAAGGTCTAGGAGCACGAGGACAGATGCAGAGCCTTGGTCTGACACCATTGAAAGGTAATTTGTCGCCTTTACGAGGACAGTCTCAGTACTATGATGGGGTCTACGACCAGCCTGAAGCATTTCATATACATTATTTGTCTTCAGGAAGGCAGTGAGTTGCTGCGCAACAGCTTTATTTTTTAATTGATAGGAATGGGAGATTCAATATAGGCTGATAATTTTTTACATTTTCTGGGCTTTATTACTGCCACTTTTAGTGAGTTTGGTACACATACGGTGGATAGGGAGCCGTTTATTATGTTCAACATAGAAGGGCCAAGCACAGGAAGCAGCTCTTTCAGTAGTTTAGTTGGAATAGGGTCTAGTATGAAGCTTGACGGTTTAGAGGCCATGACTATTTTCATGAATGTGTCAAACTCGAGCGTCTCTATTGGTGCTAGGTCCTGGCAGTTCTGTGCAGACTCAGAACAACTTTGGAGAAATAAACAGATTCAAAGTGGAGTCCATCATTTGCTTTCTAATGATCATGATCTATTCATTGAAGACATTCATGAATTTATCACTGCTGAAGTGAAAGATGTAAATAAAATAAATGTTAATTGTCTCCTCAATTAGGTTGGAAAAATAGGATGATCGAGCAGCAGTGAGGGCTCTTTGATATTCCACAGTACTATCTTTCCAAGCTAGTCGAAAAACTTTTCTGTATACCAGGGAGCAAATTTCTTGTGACAGCAATTTTTTGTTATTAGGGATGTGACTACATCTAGAGTATTACACAAGGTTAAATTAAGATCCTCAGTTAGGTAGTTAACCTATTTTAATACTCCGACATCCATGGGTAGGTGGAGGGATTCTATGGAAGGGATTCTAGGAATCTTTGGGTTGTCAGAGAATTTATAGCATGGCTTTTGATCCTTGGCTGGGGCCTGGGCAGATTATTTGTTGCAATTGCAAACGTAATAAAATGGTGGTCCGATAGTCCAGGATTATGAGGAAAAACATTTATATACACAATATTTATTCCACGGGACAAAACCACATCCAGAGTATGACTGTGGCAATGAGTAGGTCCGGAGACATGTTGGACAAAAAACAATAAGTTGATGATGACTCCGAAAGCCTTTGGAGTGGGTCTGTGGACTTTTCCATGTAAATACTAAAGTCACCAAAAATGTGATATTATCTGCCATGACTACAAGGTCCGATAGGAACTCAGGGAGGAACACTGTATACTGTCCAGGAGGCCTGTAAACAGTAGCTACAGTTGAAGTCGGAAGTTTACATTCACCTTAGCCAAATACATTTAAACTCCATTTTTCAAAACTCCTGACATGTAATCCTTGTAAAGATTCCCTGTCTTAGGTCAGTTAGGATCACCACTTTACTTTAAGAATGTGAAATGTCAGAAAAATAGTGGAGAAAATTATTTATTTCAGCTTTTATCACATTCCCAGTGGGTCAGAAGTTTACATTCACTCAATTAGTATTTGGTAGCATTGCCTTTAAATTGTTTAACTTGGGTCTAACGTTTCAAGAAGCCTTCCACAAGCTTCCCACAATAATTTGGGTTAATTCTGGCCCATTCCTCCTGACAGAGTTGGTGTAACTGAGACAGATTTGTAGGTCTCCTTGCTCGTACACACTTTTTCAGTTCTGCCCACAAATTTTCTATGGGATTGAGGTCATGGCTTTGTGATGGCCACTCCAGTACCTTGACTTTGTTGTCCTTAAGCCATTTTGCCACAACTACTTGGGGTCATTGTGCATTTGGAAGACCCATTTGCGACCAAGCTATAACTTCCTGACTGATGTCTTGAGATGTTGCTTCAATATATGCACACAATTTTCCTTCCTTATGATTTCTTCTATTTTGTGAAGTGCACCAGTCCATCCTGCAGCAAAGCACCCCCACAACATGATGCTGCCACCCCCATGCTTTATGGTTGAGATGGTGTTCTTCGGCTTGCAAGCCTCCCCCTTTTCCTCCAAACATAACAATGGTCATTATGGCCAAACAGTTCTATTTTTGCTTCATCAGACCACAGGACATTTCTCCATGTGCAGTTGCAAACCGTAGTCTGGCTTTTATATGGCGGTTTTGGAGCAGTGGCTTCTTCCTTGCTGAGCGGCCTTTCAGGTTATGTCGATATAGGACTCGTTTTACTGTCGATATAGATCCTTTTGTACTTGTTTCCCCCAGCATCTTCACAAGGTGCTATGCTGTTGTTCTGGGATTGATTTGCACTTTTCGCACCAAAGTACATTCATCTCTAGGAGACAGAACGCGTCGTCTTCCTGAGCGGTATGACGGCTGTGTGGACCCATGGTGTTTATACTTGCGTACTATTGTTTGTACAGATGAACATGGTACCTTCAGGCATTTGGAAATTGCTCTCAAGGATTAACCAGACTTGTGAGGGACTACAATTTTTTTCTGAAGTCTTAGCTGATTTCTTTTGATTTTCCTGTGATGTCAAGCAAAGAGTCACTGAGTTTGAAGGTAGGCCTTGAAATACAGGTACACCTCCAATTGACTCAAATGATGTAAATTAGCATATCAGATGCTTCTAAAGCCATGCCATCATTTTCTGGAATTTTCCAAGCTGTTTAAAGGAACAGTCAACTTAGTGTATGTAAACTTCTAACCCATTGGAATTAAAATACAGTGAATTATAAGTGAAATAATGTCTGGAAACAATTGTTGGAAAATTAGATGTCCTACCCGATTTGTAAAAACTATAGTTTGTTTACAAGAAATTTGTGGAGTGGTTGAAAAATGAGTTTTAATGACTTCAACCTAAGTGTATGTAAACTTCCGACTTCCACTGTATAAAAAGTGATTGAGTAGGCTGCATAGATTATGACTAGACGCTCAAAATACGAAAACAGTCTTTTTGGGGGGTAAATTGAAATTTGCTGTCATGAATGTTAGCAACACCTCCTCCGCCTTTGCGGGATGCACGGGGGATATGGTCACCAGTGTAACAAGGAGGAGAGGCCTCATTCAACACAGTAAATTCATCAGGCTTGGGCCATGTTTGTCAGGCCAATCACATCAAGATTATGATCAGTGGTTAGTTAATTGCCTATGACTGCCTTGGAAGTGAGGGATCTAACATTATGTAACTCTATTTTGAGATGTGAGACGTCACAATATCTTTCAATAATGACAGGAATGGAGGTCTTATTCCAGTGAGATTGCAAAGGCAAACACCTCCATGTTTTGTTTTGCTCAACCTAGATCGAGGCACAGACACGATTACTCGATGCCGACATCTTTCTAGCTGATTTACACGCTGAAGCTATGTTGCGCTTGGTGACCTCAATTTGCTTAAAATCAAATGGATTTGTCACATATGCCGAATACAACAGGTTTTGGACCTTACAGTGAAATGCTTACTTACAAGCCCTTAACTAACATTGCAGTTTTAAGAAAATACCTTAAAAAAGTAAGAGATAAGAATAACAAATAATTATTTGGGTAGTTATTAAAGTGGCTATGAATTGATAATAACAGAGAGTAGCAGAAGTGAAAGGGGGACTATTTGTAACGGTTCTCTTGAGTTGAAGGAGAGGCGGACCAAAATGCAGCGTGGTTTCTATTCATGGTTATTTAATAAAGAAAAAAACTATACATGAATAGACTAACAAAAACAATAAACGTGAGAAAACCTAAACAGCCCTATCTGGTACAAAGACAGGAACAATCACCCACAAACACACAGAGAAACCCAGGCTACCTAAGTATGATTCTCAATCAGAGACAACTAATGACACCTGCCTCTGATTGAGAACCATACTAGGCCGAAACATAGAAATACCCAAATCATAGAAAAACAAACAGACTGCCCACCCCAACTCACGCCCCGACCATACTAAATAATGACAAAACAAAGGAAATAAAGGTCAAAACATGACACTATTTGCGAATGCAAATAGTCAGGGTAGCTATTTGATTAGCTGTTCAGGAGTCTTATGGGTTGGGGTAGAAGCTGTTTAGAAGCCTCTTGGACCTAGACTTGGCGCTCTGGTACCGCATGCCGTGCGGTAGCAGAGATAACAGCCTATGACTAAGGTGTCTGGAGTCTTTGACCAGGCAGTGATGCAACCCGTCAGGATGCTCTCAATGGTGCAGCTGTAAAACCTTTTGAGGATCTGAGGATCCATGCCAAATCTTTTCAGTCTCCTGTGGGGGAATAGGTTTTGTCGTGCCCTCTTTATACTAACATCTTTGGTGCCAACGTGGATAACAATATATCTATACTCTCTACACTCGCCAGATTTAGCCTTAGCCAGCACAATCTTCAGATTAGCCTTTACGTTGGTAGCCCTGCCCACTGGTTAACAGTGTATGGTCGCTGGATGAGTCTTTTTAAGTCTAATATTGTGAGTAATAGAGTCGCCAATGACTAGGGTTTTCAATTTGTCCAAGCTAATGGTTGGAGGCTTCGGCAACCCAGACCCGTAACAGGTGGAGGAGAGACCTGAGAAAGCTCAGCCTCTAACTCGTTGCTGAATGGGGAGAACCGGTTGGAAGTTTCTGTTGAGCATGGCGACAGCATTTCTTTCCAGAAGCCTTGAGAAAATTGTCTGCCTGCGGGGACCGTGCCGTGGGATTTATACTACTATCTGTATTCGCTGGTGGTGGCACAGACACCATATCATCCTTTCCTACACTTAAATTGCCCTTGCCTGACAGCATCTACAGCTGGGCTCGCAACACGGCTATCCTCACCATAAGGAGATAGTTCTCCTGTATATTATGAGTACAGCAACTGCAATTAGATGGCATAGTGCTAATGTTACTAACGTTACTTAGCTTTTTGGGCTAGTGGAGGTCCTGTAGAACCATGTCCAGATAAAGCATCCGGGGTGGAAAAGTTTAAAGTAAAACGTTGAGCGAGGAAAAAAACTAAGACTTTGGGAAATGTGTTCAAAGTAAAAAACTAAAAGTTTGGCAGATCGCCAAGTAGCAACAAACAGCAGGGAGACAAAACCACCCTCAGATGTAGGAACATGAAAAACGTTCCTTATTATTCTGTTATATTTGCCCATATAAGCGTATGTTATGAGCGAGTATACTTTTTAAAAGAATGTCTTTGTGTGTGGTAATAAAAATAAATACTGAAACGTTGGGAGTCATGCCAATCTAAAGAGGTTTATTCTACCGGGAAGATTTATGGGAAGGTTATTCAATTTAATTACACCTGCTTTAATATTGTTGAGTAATGGAATAAAGTTACCTTTATATATTTGTTGTTTGTTGTCATTTATTAAGCATCCTAAGTATTTCATATTTTTTGTGGTCCACTTAAAGGATTGCTGTAGATCGTGAGTCATTTTTTTTTTCTTCCTACATTTTATAACCTGAGATTTTGGAGTGTTCTGAAAATATTCTTAGCATAGGGGACACTGAGTGTGGCTTAAACCAGAGGAAGATTTTCACAGGATTCATTTTTCTAAACTGCACCCTGTAGGCATAATTATTCATTTTCTTCATTTAATTGACTCTTATGACAGAAGCCTGGTGGTTTTTATTGAAGATATTTCAACATTTTCTATACGATAAAAAGCTACATTGATCACTCATGCTTGGCTGCCAAATGTATAGGTGTCCCCATAGGTCTAATATTTCAATTATGGAAATGTCATCATAATCATTATTTTGATGATTCACGTTAAGGCGTCCGCATAAGAGTTTGTGCACATATTATGAAGACATTTTATGAGGTTTCTATTTGTTTTGGACTTCGGTGGGGGGTTTTCCGACTGTTCGGGCACAAGGCATTTTTTCTTGAGGCCAAACCAAAATTCGGAGCCGAAATCAACGCTCCTTCGTCGGTGATTGGTCAACAGAAGGGATTATTCAATAAATATTTGGGTGTGTTCGTAAATTCAAACTGTAGTGCGCTCGTAAATTCAGAGCGTTGTCAAATTGTTCGTTCGTAAATTCAGAGCGTTTCACTCTCGGAGCCTTCGAAGTGCACACTGAACGCTCTGGAGGGGTTGGGTTGATCCGAAACTTCACAACCGCAATCAAGTTAACTGGCTAACGTTGGTTAGCTACTTCCAGACATCAATGAGAGAACACATCACTCTGACCATTTTACACGCCCTAGCAGAGCTGGTTAGGCTGTTTACATGTTATCCAGAGCGTTGGTGACTGTAATTTTGCAGCTGGCAACAATTGAATTACGCTTCTTTGCCGACGTTTACTGACACCGGCCATATTCAACGGGTGTTGAGCGTTCATAGATGCATCAGTTATTCTGCCCTCTGGCACATTCAGACGAGTGCTCTGAAATCGGATTCGATAGCCAGAGTAAATTTACGAACGCACCCTTTGTTGTGGTTCAACGAGACACAACTCGTTTTCATTGTGAAATACTGCACCAAACATCTTAGATGTAAAATTGCGCGACTAAGATCTCCTCGGTTAAAACGTCAAAATGACTGACCGATTTCTTGAGTTATTTTAGATTCATTCTAATTATTTGGAGGAAGAGCACACTGTCAACGGCGTCTCATAATGGACAGCAGTACTATTTCCCTTTTCCTCATATTTCAAGAGAAGTTTTTTAAGGGAGTATGCGAACATACCCTCTGGCTAGGTGCCAGCAGAACTGAAGCATGCTGACGCTTTTAGACGCCCCTCCTAATGAAATTGCCCCCATCCTGCTGATGTGAGCTGCTGGACAGCGTACTTGCACTTGATATGTGTTTATGGATGAGAAAGTGAACTTGCCATTTCCAAAAATGAGCTCAGTGGGGAATGGGGATTCGCTGCGTAGCGATCTGTTGCCCAGGCCAACAACCAGGGTTTCATTAAATAGGCTTAGGCACTTTACTTTTTTATTGCACATTAATTAAACTGAAACATTTGGCGATGTTCAATTTAAATTCATTGCTACTAAACGTGCGTTCAGACCAAAACAAATGTTGGTCTCTGGCTAGCATTGCACAGATTGTGGTCGCCTAAATTCCTGTAGGCTAGGCCTAATATGTAGGCTAGCATACGAATGGTGGAATAATAGCCCAGTCTATGAATTAATTTATAATTTACTAATCTCTGTCTTCACTGTTCCTTTCTTGCACAATTCACGCATCTCTTCCATCCTCTTTATTCCTATTATAGCTCTTCAATCAGTAGCCTAGCCCATTGTTTGTCCCAGAAGTAGAAAAATAGTTTGGGTCACTTATTTTGCTCTAAAATGAACTGGCAGGGAAGTTTGAATAGCAAGAGCTTCTCTGGTATGATGTGATCACATTGGCTGGTGGTAAAAATTAAATAAACAGGAATCCCTGCACCCAATGTTTATGTTTACAATTGAATGTATTATGTCAGAATGCCCAATGTTAGATCATTAAAGTTTGAACGCTTTCCTATCAGTCTAATTTGCATAAACATTGTGATTGGATGATAGGATCAGGATCAAATCCTCTGATATCCTCAAGCTCATTAATGATCGAATGTTTATATTTGAAGATTGTCAAAAGGCAAGTCTCTTTGGCAATGAGAAGGAGTGGAATGTTAGCTGAAGAGACTGGTACCTAGCCTACTCTGACCCATCTCCCTAACCCTTAGGTAGAAGACAAAATAGCTCTAACAGTCTCATTTCATTTCCTGGAAGCCTGCTGGCTGGCTACAGTAGGGTCACGTCCCAAATGGCACACATTTCCCAATATTGCAGTACTTCTGACCAGGTATTTTCGGGCTCTGGTCAGAAGTAGTGCACTATGTAGGGTAAAGAGTGCCATTTGGAACATACTTTAGGTTGGAGCTAGCAGCCTAGCACAGTTGTCATTAAGGTGATGAAGGCTGCATTAGTTAATGCATTGCCTCCAGGCAGCCACCCCCCAGAGGGGCAGTCACCATCAGTACAGAGTGCAGACACAATCGCTAAAGATTCATGTTGTCTGGCCCCAGTCCAAGCATCCAGGAGGTCTCTGTTGATTCCAGCAGTCTCTCTCTCTATATAATGGAATTTAGCAGACACTTTTATCCAGAGCAACTTATAGTCATGCGTGAATACATTCTACATAAGGGTGGTCCCAGGAATCAAACCCGCTATCCTGGCATTACAAGCTCCATACTCTACCAACAGAGCTACAGAGGACTACTCTTCATTCTCCTCTCTGTGTGTCTCTCTCCCTCACATGTTCTCTCTTTATCTCCTTCCCTCTCTTTGTTTTCAACCCCCACATCCTTTCACCAGGCAGACCCATAAATTCAGAACCCCAACAACACACAGTGACCTGTTATTAGCTAGATGTACTGATGCTTCAGATTCATAGACAGGTGAACGGGCTGAAGGATGAATGGATGGATACTGGAAGTTGTCTGTGCCTAGGGAGGGAGGAATCGAATGTTCATGAGTAGAACATGCTGAGAAAAGAAGAGAGAATTAATTGGGAAATATAGCCTGGGTTCCAGTTTTAGATTTCCGTAGAGAATGAGGAGGCAGAGCAAATCTCTCTGACGGGCAGCCGGGGCACTGAGAATAAGCTCGGTAGACAGATGTTTGTTTGAGGATGTCAGCATTGACTGATTGAGACATCCAGTTGAAATATGCTAGGAATGCCACGCCCTATTAAAGCGGAACCTTCTTCCAAGCCAGAAAACTTCAGATACATTGCAAGAATGTGTGCTTGGATTCATTTGATAAATAGTGTTAACTGTGGGAGAATACATGATAGCTAGCTTCCAATAACAGCATTTCAAATATGCTTCTTTAAATCAAGTTCATGGCCATTAAATTAACATTATCCTGGCAACCAGTTTTGATAGAATAGCTATTTACATCTTGTATCAGAATGGTAGATCAGTGCAATCATGTTCAATATAGGCTACCTCCAAAAAACCACAATGTCTAATTAAATCAAAGTTTATTTGTCACGCCGAATACAACAGGTGTATGTAGACCTTACAGTGAAATGTTTACTTACAGGCTCTAATCAATGGTGCGAAAAATAAAATTTAAAAAAGGTGTGTGTGTGTGTGTGTGTGTGTGTAGGTGAGTAAAGAAATAAAACAACAGTAAAAAGACATTTGAAAAAAGAGTAGCAAGGCTATATAGAGACGCCTGTCAGTCAGGCTTATTTTCGGTAGTATGTACATCGTTAAAGTGACTATGCATATATGATGAACAGAGAGTAGCAGAAGCCTAAAAAGAGGGGTTGGCGGGTGGTGGGACACAATGCAGATGGCCCGGTTAGCCAATGTGCAGGAGCACTGGTTGGTCGGGCCAATTTAGGTAGTATGTATGTAACCGATGTGAAATGGCTAGCTGGTTAGCGGTGGTGCGCGCTAATAGAGTTTCAATTGGTGACGTCACTTGCTCTGAGACCTTGAAGTAGTGGTTCCCCTTGCTCTGCAAGGGCCGCGGCTCTTGTGGAGCGATGGGTAACGATGCTTCGTGGGTGACTGTTGTCTGTGTGTGCAGAGGGTCCCTGGTTCGCGAGGGGACGGACTAAAGTTATACTGTTACATGTACGTGAATGTATAGTTAAAATGACTATGCATATAAGATTAACAGAGAGTAGCAGCAGCGTAAAAGGTTGGGAAGGGGCACACAATGCAAATAGTCCAGGTAACCATTTGGTTACCTGTTCAGGAGTCTTATGGCTTGGGGGTAAAAACTGTTGAGAAGCCTTTTTGTCCTAGACTTGGCACTCCGGTACCGCTTGCCATGCGGTAGTAGAGAGAACAGTCTATGACTGGGGTGGCTGGGGTCTTGGACAATTTTTAGGGCCTTCCTCTGACACCGCCTGGTGTAGAGGTCCTGGATGGCAGGCAGCTTTGCCCCAGTGATGTACTGGGCCGTACGCACTACCCTCTGAAGTGCCTTGCGGTCGGAGTCCGAGCAATTGCCGTACCAGGCAGTGATGCAACCGGTCAGGATGCTCTCGATGTTGCAGCTGTAGGACCTTTTGAGGATCTCAGGATCCATGCCAAATATTTTTAGTTTCCTGAGGGGGAATAGGCTTTGTAGTGCCCTCTTCACGACTGTCTTGGTGTGTTTGGACCAATCTCGTTTGTTGGTGATGTGGACACCAAGGAATTTGAAGCTCTCAACCTGCTCCACTACAGCCCCGTCGATGAGAATGGGGACGTGCTCGGTGCTCCTTTTCCTGTAGTCCACAATCATCTCCTTAGTCTTGGTTACGTTGAGGGATAGGTTGTTATTCTGGCACCACCCGGCCAGGTCTCTGACCTCCTCCCTATAGGCTGTCTCGTCGTTGTCGGTGATCAGACCTACCACTGTTGTGTCGTCAGCAAACTTAATGATTGTGTTGGAGTCCTGCCTGGCCATGCAGTCGTGGGTGAACCGGGAGTACAGGAAGGGACTGAGCCCGCACCCCTTGGGAGCTCCAGTGTTGCGGATCAGCGTGGCAGATGTGTTGTTACTTACCCTCACCACCTGGTGGCGGCCTGTCAGGAAGTCCAGGATCCAGTTGTAGCAGGAGGTGTTTAGTCCCAGGATCCTTAGCTTGGTGATGAGCTTTGAGGGTACTATGGTGTTGAACGCTGAGCTGTAGTCAATGAACAGCATTCTCACATAGGTGTTCCTTTTGTCCAGGTGGGAAAGGGCAGTGTGGAGTGCAATAGAGATGGCATCATCTGTGGATCTGTTTGGGTGGTATGCAAATTGGATTGGATCCAGGGTGTCTGGGGTGATGGTGTTGATGTGAGCCATTACCAGCCTTTCAAAGCACTTCATGGCTACGGACGTGAGTGCTACGGGTCTGTAGTCATTTAGGCAGGGTGACTATGGTGGTCTACTTGAAGCATGTTGGTATTACAGACTCAATCAGAAAGATGTTGAAAATGTCAGTGAAGACACCTGCCAGTTGGTCAGCACATGCCCGGAGCACACGTCCTGGTAATCCGTCTGGCCCCACAGCCTTGTGTATGTTGTCCTGTTTAAAGGTCTTACGCTACAGAGAGCGTGATCACACAGTCGTCCGT
This sequence comes from Oncorhynchus masou masou, assembly GCF_036934945.1. Taxonomy (NCBI): domain Eukaryota; kingdom Metazoa; phylum Chordata; class Actinopteri; order Salmoniformes; family Salmonidae; genus Oncorhynchus; species Oncorhynchus masou. The sequence continues at coordinate 77,710,757 of NC_088239.1, read as the reverse complement.
AACAGATGATGCTCTCATGCATGCCTCAGTGTTGCTTGCCTCGAAGCGAGCATAGAAGTGATTTAGCTCGTCTGATAGGCTCATGTCACTGGGCAGCTCGCAGCTGTGCTTCCCTTTGTAGTCTAATAGTTTGCAAGCCCTGCCACATCCGACGAGCGTCGGAGCCAGTGTAGTATGATTCAATCTTAGCCCTGTATTGACGCTTTGCCTGTTTGATGGTTCGTCGCAGGGCATAGCGGGATTTCTTGTAAGCTTCCAGGTTAGAATCCCACACCTTGAAAGCGGCAGCTCTACCCTTTAGCTCAGTGTGAATGTTGCCTGTAATCCATAGCTTCTGGTTGGGGTATGTACGTACAGTCACTGTGGGGACGACGTCCTCAATGCACTTATTGATAAAGCCGGTGACTGATGTGGTGCATTCCTCAATGTTATTGGAAGAATCCCGGAACATGTTCCAGTCTGTGATAGCAAAACAGTCCTGTAGTTTAGCATCTGCTTCACCTGACCATTTTTTTAATAGACCCAGTCAGGCCGAGTGGTGCTTCCTGATAATTAGAATCAGGAGCATAGAGTTGTGGTTGGATTTACCAAATGGAGAGCGAGGGAGAGCTTTGTACGCGTCTCTGTGTGTGGAGTACAGGTGATCTAGAATTGTTTCCCTCTGGTTGCACATTTAACATGTTGATAGAGATTTGGTAAAACTGATTTAAGTTTCCCTGCATTAAAGTCTCTGGCCACTAGGAGCGCCGGCTCTGGGTGAGTGGTTTCCTGTTTGCTTATTTCCTTATTCAGCTGACTGAGTGCGGTCTTTGTGCCAGCATCTGTCTGTGGTGGTAAATAAACAGCCACGAAAAGTATAGCTGAGAACTCTTTAGGCAAGTAGTGTGGCCTGCAGATTATCACAAAATACTCTACTTCAGGCGAGCAAAATCTTGAGACATCTTTAGATTTCGTGCACCAGCTGTTGTTTACAAATATGCACAGACTCCCCCCCCCCCCTCCCCGGAGTGTGCTGTTCTATCCTGCCGGTGCAGCGTGTATCCCGCTAGCTGAATATCCATGTCGTCATTCAGTCACGATTCCGTGAAGCATAGGATATTACAGTTTTTGATGTCCCATTGGTAGGATATTCGTGATCGTACCTCGTCTAGTTTATTGTCCAATGATTGCACGTTGGCGAATAATATTGATGGCAACGGCAGCTTTCCTAGTTGTCTAATGCGGGTCCGGACGAGGCATCCGGCTGTTCGTCCTCTGCGTCACTTCCTTTTGCACATTATTGGGATGTCTGCCCTGTGGGGTGTTTGGAGAATATCGTTTGAGTCCTGCTTGTTGTTGTTGAAGAAATCTTTGTCTAATCTGAGGTGAGTGATCGCTGTCCTGATATCCAGAAGCTCTTTTCTTCCGTAAGATACAGTTGCAGAAAAACCCCACATAATAGCACAATTGGTTAGGAGACACTAAAACGGCAGCCATCTCCTTAAGTTACTAACAAACCCCTGATTCCCTTAGTTTACTAACAAACCCCCAATTCCCTCAGTTCTTAATTAACTGCTGATTCCCTTAGTTACTAACAACCCCTAATTCCCTTAGTTACTAACAACCCCTAATTCCCTTAGTTACTAACGAACCCCTGATTCACTTAGTTACTAACAAACCCCTGATCCCCTCAGTTACTAACAACCCCTAATTCCCTTAGTTACTAACAAACCCCCAATTCCCTCAGTTCCTAATTAACCCCTGATTCACTTAGTTACTAACAAACCCCTGATCCCCTCAGTTACTAACAAACCCCTGATTCCCTCAGTTACAAACATCCCCCTGTACCCCTCAGTTACTAACAAACCCCTAATTCCCTTAGTTACTAACGAACCCCTGATTCCCTTAGTTACTAACAACCCCTAATTCCCTTAGTTACTGATTCCCTTAGTTACTAACAACCCCCTGATCCCCTCAGTTACTAACAAACCCCTGATTCCCTTAGTTACTAACAAACCCATGATTTCCTCAGTTACTGCACTGAGCAAAGGACATACTTCACACACAGGTTCAAGACTCATTCATTGAAATTGATAGATGTACAACTCGTGTCTTTCATTGAAATTGATAATGTACAACAACTCGTGTCTGTCAAGTTGAATGCTGCCTTACTGTATTGTATGACTAAGCGTAAGTGTAACAAACATTTCTGTGCGATTTTGACTATGAAAATGTTGCACAGAATAATGACACCAAAGCCTACAAACACAGGAAAAGTGATGCATACTGCTTGCTACTGAAGTGTGTGGCTTTTCATGGTGATAAGGACAACGCTTACAGACAGTGTGACAAGGCCTTTTCAGCCGAGCACTGCTGAAATGTCCTTGAATGAAATGAGGGATAAAAAATGAGCAGAAAAGATACTCAGCTCTTTCTCTATCCTCCCCCACCTCTCTCTCTCTCCAACTCTCCATTGCTCTGCCTCTCTACCTCTTCCCCTCTCTCCACCGCCTCTCTTTCTCTCTCAGTTTTCTCCCAACAGGCTTGGAGGTAGGACAAGGAGGGTTATATATAGCTCAAGATGAATAGGCATGCCCTACTCTACAGTTTACACAGCCCCAGAATGAAGCAGTGAAGAGCTGTGAATGAATCTGTGGACAAAACACCTCTCTTTGAAGCTAATGAAAGTCTTTGGTTGTCCGATACCACACAAGAGGCAACAGGAACAAAGTGACCATAGTTCACTCAGAAGTGTCACTGACTGCCTTGGACGGGTCATGATGAGAGCTGTGTTAAAGGTTAAATTGATTAATACACTATATATACAAAAGTATGTGTACACCCCTTCAAATTAGTGTATTATGTTATTTTAGCCACACCCGTTGCTGTTAGGTGTATAAAATCAAACCCATAGCCATGCAATCTCTATAGACAAACATTGGCAGTAGAATGGCCTTACTGAAGAGCTCAGTGACATTCAACATGGCCCCGCCAACAAGTCAGTTCATCAAATTTCTGCCCTGCTAGAGCTTCCCCGGTCAACTACAAGTACTGTTATTGTGAAGTGGAAACATCTAGGAGCAACAACGGCTCAGCCGCGAAGGGGTAGGCCACACAAGTTCACAGAGTGGGACCACTGAGTGCTGAAGCTCCTCTGGAAGCAACGTCAGCACAAGAACTGTTCGTCAGGAGCATCATGAAATGGGTTTCCAGCTGCACACAAGCCAAAGATCACCATGCGCAATTCCAAGCATCGGCTTGAGTGGTGTAAAGCTTGCCAACAGTGGACTCTGGAGCAGTGGAAACGCGTTCTCTGGAGTGATGAATCACGCTTCATCATCTGGCAGTACGACAGACAAATCTGGGTTTGTTGGATGCCAGGAGAACGCTACCTGCCCCAATGCATAGTGCCAACTGTAATATTTGGTGGAGGAGGACTAATGGTCTGGGGCTGTTTTTCATGGTTGGGGCTAGGCCCCTTAGTTTCAGTGAAGGGAAATCTTAACGTTACAGCATACAATGACATTCTAGATGATTCTGTGCTTCCAACATTGTGGCAAAAGTTTGGGGAAGGCCCTTTCCTGTTTCAGCATGACGATGGCCATGTGCACAAAGTAAGGTCCATACAGAAATAGTTTGTTGAGATTGGTTTGGAAGAACTTGACTGGCCTGCACAGAGCCCTGACCTCAGCTCCATCAAAAACCTTTGGGATGAATTGGAACGCCGACTGCGAGCCAGGCCAAATCGCCCAACATCAGTGCCCAACCTCACTAATGCTCTTGTGGCTGAATGGAAGCAAGTCCCGGCAACAATATTCCAACATCTAATGGAAAGCCTTCCCAGAAGAGTGGAGGCTGTTATAACAGCAAAGGGAGTTATGTTAATGCCCATGAATTTGGAATGAGCTGTTCGATGAGCAGGTGTCCACATACACTACATGACCAAAAGTATGTTATGAATGTCCTGCTAGATTTACTGTAAGTCAGTTTAATGCTTCCCATTTATGAAGTGAATGGCAGACATTTCCTTTACTTGTCTATACAGAATGAAGTGATTTGGGAAGGAAACGGAAAGTGGAATATCTAGTTGAAACTATTTAAGAGGAAATCAGGAAGAGAATGCACCTAGTACTACTAGAACAGTAGATACTCGTTGGAATAATGGCAGTAGATACTACAATAACAGTAGATACTCGTTGGAATAATGGCAGTAGATACTACTGTAACAGTAGATACTACTATAACAGTAGATACTACAATAACAGTAGATACTACAATAACAGTAGATACTACTATAAGAGTAGATACTACAATAACAGTAGATACTCGTTGGAATAATGGCAGTAGATACTACTATAACAGTAGATACTACTATAACAGTAGATACTACTATAACAGTAGATACTACAATAACAGTAGATACTACTATAACAGTAGATACTACTATAACAGTAGATACTCTTTGGAATAATGGCAGTAGATACTACTATAACAGTAGATACTACTATAACAGTAGATACTACTATAACAGTAGATACTCTTTGGAATCATGGCAGTAGATACTACAATAACAGTAGATACTCTTTGGAATCATGGCAGTAGATACTACTATAACAGTAGATACTACAATAACAGTAGATACTCTTTGGAATCATGGCAGTAGATACTACAATAACAGTAGATACTCGTTGGAATAATGGCAGTAGATACTTTTTGGAATCATGGCAGTATATACTACTATAACAGTAGATACTCTTTGGAATCATGGCAGTAGATACTCTTTGGAATCATGGCAGTAGATACTACTATAACAGTAGATACTACTATAACAGTAGATACTACTATAACAGTAGATACTCGTTGGAATCATGGCAGTAGATACTACTATAACAGTAGATACTACTATAACAGTAGATACTACTATAACAGTAGATACTTTTTGGAATCATGGCAGTAGATACTCTTTGGAATCAATCCCTGTTTGTTCAAATGCTACAGTGCATAATATGCTCCCAGAAAGATCTAACCAAAGTTTCTTGCTGCGTTTTCATCTGCAATAGCCTGCATCACACAGTGACATCTTTGAAAGGCTTAGGACCCCCTGCTTTTCCAGTTAAATTATTATCCCACACGGCTGCTTATTCAAAAGCTCAGTTTGTGCGTCCCAAGTGGCAGCCTGTTCCCTATGCAGTGCACTACTTTTGACCAGGGCCTATAGGTAATAGGGTAATATTTGGGTTGCAGTCACAATGAATCTCTACCGTATGGCATTATCTCATCCACTGAATCACTACTGCAGCTGAGATGTAACCCAAGGCTTTAGGGTTAGGTCTAGGGTTAACATCTGACAGACTAAAAAAGCTTTAGGAGTTTGACCAGACAACTGCAGTAATTATCACCGCTCATGTTTCGTCAAGCTAATGAGCTAATAATAGAACAAGTATTTCCATTTGAATCACAAGTCAATTAATATGTAAAGGATAATCAACAAGAGGCTATGGGTTCTGTGGAAGATAATGAATAACGTAGAAGGTGTGTTCCATGTCGTTGCATTATTTTGCATTGAGCCACGAGTTGATTATCCCTTTTATATCATGGCTATAAATGTGTTCAACATCCACTAAAGCAGTTAGCAAGTTTACTATATAGACAGTAGTTGCCTCGGTAACCAAACAGACTTGCTAGTTTAGTTAACCAAACCATCAGTCCTCGTTTGCTATTATGAAAATCTAATTCAAAAGCAGCTTTCAAAAAGCAGCTCAAACATAGAACATGCAAGAACGAACTATAGCCATTGAATTCTACCATGCGTTACAGGGAAATAATGCATGCTCTAGAATGCCCTTCAAGCCAATCAGAAATGAGTATTCAACAATGCCATGGTATAAGAACACATTGTTCATTAGAATGATTTGTACCCATTTTTCTTCAGATTTAAAGTTTTTTTAAAAATGTTTTTGCATAAGAGTGAAGAAGGAGGATGAACTAGTTTTAATGCAGGGTTGAAATGTTCACAAAAAGACAAAGAGAGTTTGAGATGCGATTCAACACCGTGACTAGTCTGACGTAAGTGGGTTGTCAAAACATATCCAGGGAGATAGGCAGGCGCACACACACCTCGTCGGGGGAACAAAAGACGCCTTCCGGAAACAAGCCAGCTGTTCTTCAGAAAAGCGAGGCGGTTAAATGTCGGCGTCTAATGATGAGAGATGGGAGGATAATAAAGACCGCGGCCGCGTCTGAAATGGGACTCTATTCACTAAAAACTGCCTTACCTTTGACCAGGGCTCATAGGGAATAGGGTGCCATTTGAGACACGACCACAGGAAGCTGCTGGCTGACTTTTTTGGTTACTACATGATTCCATGTGTTATTTCATAGTTGTGATGTCTTCACTACTATTCTACAATGTAGAAAATTGTCAAAATAAAGAAAAGTCCTGGAATGAGTAGCTGTGTCCAAACTTTTGATTCATACTGTATATATACACACACAATACCATTCAAAAGTTTGGGGTCACTTAGAAATGTCCTTGTTTTTGAAAGAAGAAAAAAAAAAGTCCATTAAAATAACATCAAGTTGATCAGAAATACAGTGTAGACATTGTTAATGTTGTAAATGACTATTGAAGCTGGACTATTGTATCTGGAATATGGAATATCTACATAGGTGTACAGAGGCCCATTATCAGCCACCATCACTCCTGTGTTCAAATGGCACGTTGTATTAGCTAATCCAAGTTTATCATTTTAAAAGGCTAATTGATCATTAGAAAACCCTTTTGCAATTATGTTAGCACAGCTGAAAACTGCTGTCCTGATTAAAGAAGCAATAAAACTGTCCTTCTTTAGACTAGTTGAGCATCTGGAGCATCAGCATTTGTGGGTTCGATTACAGGCTCAAAATGGCCAGAAACAAATAACTTTCTTCTGAAATTTTTGTTCTGAGAAATGAAGGCTGTTCCATGCAAGAAATTGGCAAGAAACTGAAGATCTCGTACAACGCTGTGTACTACTCCCTTCACAGAACTGGCTCTAACCAGAACAGAAAGAGGAGTGGGAGGCCCCAGTGCACAGTTTGAGAAACAGGTTTTCTTTACGCAAATATCCTTTCTGAATATAAAAGTAATCCTCTCAGTAATCATCTAATTTTTCAAAAGTATCTGTAATCTGATTACAATATTTTTGCTGGTAACGTAACGGATTATAGTTACTGTTTTTTTGTAATCCGTTACTCCCCAACCCTGACCAGTGGTGGATGAGGTGAAATTATCCCTCCCATAACAGTGTAAACTGCTTTGAAGCCTATTGTCAAGTGCTGTGTATACACTGTAACGGCAGTTCATAAATATTGTTTTCATAAAGCTTGATGGGGCTTACCAAGAAAAACCTCCAAAAGGACTCGTTTGAGGCAGAGAGGTGTACTCCACAAAAACCATTCAATTAATTTTTATTTGATCACTTTAATTCATTGTTCAGGATGAATACAGGTAACTGACGTTTTCGACACCAAGCTTATGTCTTCCTCAGACTGCCTTGATGGCTTGACTTTGTTGAGTTGGATCTAACCCTAATTTATAAACGGAATCTGATATTCTAAAGCTGTTAAAGCTCATTACTGCAGTATAGTCTCAGTAAAAGTGGAGACATTGCACTACAATTGTATCCAGCCATTGTAGCTACGTCCCTCTAACACTCCTTAAGCCTCTCTAAGTTAGCCATAATTGAAGACAGCTGCAACCTAAATGAAAAATCGATACTAATAAAACTCTGAGACCGCAAAACTCGATTTCAAGCATTTCAGATATCCGGCAAAGCTGTGTAGACCTCTGGTTACAGACAGCCAGGGCAGAGTAACCAAGCCTAGCACCCACTACCCGCTAGCTAACTGCTAACACCGTTTCCCAAAATCAATGGTATGAGTCTGGTTGTATTGTATAACCCCTGTGCCACAGACCTTGGCCCCAGCTACCTTCTCTGTGCTAGCTAGCTCCAGACCTGTTTCCATGGTTTCAGTATATGGCAGGGTCTGGTAGCACATTCAGGAGTGAGTGATATTAATTTGGACAGAGAGGGATTCAGATGAGACCAGGTCGAGGGAGGGCATGCTAATGACTCATGAAGGTGAAGGAGTCCTTTGGATTTACTGTAAATTGTTTATGTGTTTCAGGTTTTGTATTTTGTATCACATAATTTCACATGCTGCCATTGACTGTTGCTAAGTAAAATTACTGTATTGATACAATATTACACTTGCTTTGTGGTCACTGGTCCATATTAGAAGCAAAATCCTCCATGCAACAAAGACTTACTCTCTCTAAACATGGCTGAAATCCAGTGGTGGAAAAAGTACTCAACTCTCATACTTGAGTATAAGTAAATATACCTTAATAGAAAATGACTCAAGTAAAAGTGAAAGTCAGCCAGTAAAATACAACTTGAGTAAAAGTCTAAAAGTATGTGGTTTCAAATATATTTAAGTATCAAAAGTAAAAGTGTAAATCATTTCAACTTCCTTATATTAAGCAAACCAGACGGCACAATTGTGTTTTTTACTTTATTTACGGATAGCCAAGGACACAATCCAATGTTCAGACATCATTTATAAAAGAAGCATTTGCTTTTAGTGAGTCCACCAGATCAGGGGCAGTAGGGATGACCAGGGAGTTCTCTTTTTAGTGAGTCCACCAGATCAGGGGTAGTAGGGATGACCAGGGGGTTCTCTGTTTAGTGAGTCCAACAGATCAGGGGCAGTAGGGATGACCAGGGATGTTCTCTGTTTAGTGAGTACACCGGATCAGGGGCAGTAGGGATGACTAGGGATGTTCTCTGTTTAGTGGGTACACCAGATCAGAGGCAGTAGAGATGACCAGGATGTTCTCTGTTTAGTGAGTACACCAGATCAGAGGCAGGAGGGATGACCAGGGATGTTCTCTGTTTAGTGGGTACACCAGATCAGAGGCAGGAGGGATGACTAGGGATGTTCTCTGTTTAGTGGGTACACCAGATCAGAGGCAGTAGAGATGACCAGGATGTTCTCTGTTTAGTGAGTCCCCCAGATCAGAGGCAGGAGGGATGACCAGGGATGTTCTCTGTTTAGTGAGTCCACCAGATCAGGGGCAGTAGGGATGACCAGGGATGTTCTCTGTTTAGTGAGTACACCAGATCAGGGGCAGTAGGGATGACCAGGGATGTTCTCTGTTTAGTGAGTCCACCAGATAAGGGGTAGTAGGGATGACCAGGGATGTTCTCTGTTTAGTGGGTCCACCAGATCAGGGGCAGTAGGGATGACCAGGGATGTTCTCTGTTTAGTGAGTACACCAGATCAGGGGCAGTAGGGATGACCAGGGATGTTCTCTGTTTAGTGAGTACACCAGATCAGGGGCAGTAGGGATGACCAGGGATGTTCTCTGTTTAGTGAGTCCACCAGATCAGAGGCAGTAGGGATGACCAGGGAGTTCTCTGTTTAGTGAGTCCACCAGATCAGGGGCAGTAGGGATGACCAGGGATGTTCTCTGTTTAGTGAGTCCACCAGATCAGGGGCAGTAGGGATGACCAGGGAGTTCTCTTTTTAGTGAGTCCACCAGATCAGGGGTAGTAGGGATGACCAGGGGGTTCTCTGTTTAGTGAGTCCAACAGATCAGGGGCAGTAGGGATGACCAGGGATGTTCTCTGTTTAGTGAGTCCACCAGATCAGGGGCAGTAGGGATGACTAGGGATGTTCTCTGTTTAGTGAGTCCCCCAGATCAGAGGCAGTAGGGATGGCCAGGGATGTTCTCTGTTTAGTGAGTACACCAGATCAGAGGCAGTAGAGATGACCAGGGATGTTCTCTGTTTAGTGAGTCCCCCAGATCAGGGGCAGTAGGGGTGACCAGGGATGTTCTCTGTTTAGTGGGTCCACCAGATCAGGGGCAGTAGGGATGACTAGGGATGTTCTCTGTTTAGTGAGTCCACCAGATCAGGGGCAGTAGGGATGACTAGGGATGTTCTCTGTTTAGTGAGTCCACCAGATCAGGGGCAGTAGGGATGACCAGGGATGTTCTCTGTTTAGTGAGTCCACCAGATCAGGGGTAGTAGGGATGACCAGGGGGTTCTCTGTTTAGTGAGTCCAACAGATCAGGGGCAGTAGGGATGACCAGGGATGTTCTCTGTTTAGTGAGTCCCCCAGATCAGGGGCAGTAGGGGTGACCAGGGATGTTCTCTGTTTAGTGGGTCCACCAGATCAGGGGCAGTAGGGATGACTAGGGATGTTCTCTGTTTAGTGAGTCCACCAGATCAGGGGCAGTAGGGATGACTAGGGATGTTCTCTGTTTAGTGAGTCCACCAGATCAGGGGCAGTAGGGATGACCAGGGATGTTCTCTGTTTAGTGAGTCCACCAGATCAGGGGCAGTAGGGATGACTAGGGATGTTCTCTGTTTAGTGAGTACACCAGATCAGGGGCAGTAGGGATGACCAGTGATGTTCTCTGTTTAGTGAGTCCACCAGATCAGGGGCAGTAGGGATGACTAGTGATGTTCTCTTGATAAGTGTTTGAATTGGACCATTTTCCTGTGAAAATGTAACGAGTACTTCTGACTGTCTGAGAAAATGTATGGAGTAGAAAGTACATTATTTTCTTTATAAATGTAGTGAAGTAAAAGTAAGAGTTGCCCAAAAAATATAAATAGTAAAGGAAAGTACAGATACTCCCCAAAACTACTTAAGTAGTACTTTAAGTACATTTACTTAAGTACATTACACCACTGCTGAAATCATACATACAGATACATATTGTTTTTTTTCTCTAATAAGAACAGTTTTGTCTGTAATACACCATTGACATGATGATTAATAGCTGGCCTAAATCTTCTCCATGTGTGGCCACCACCTGGTTCATGTAAAGCAGACATTTGGTGGCAGAATATCTCAAACACCAGCAGCAGATTTTCTCTGCTAGGTTCTCAAGAGGCAAAATGCGTGTACAGTGTTAGAGAAGAGGGCGGGAACTGAAATATCAGTCGATGATCAGAAGATTTAGTCAAATACCCACTGGGCACATACATCAATTCAACGTCTGTTCCACATTGCTTCAAAGTAACTTCGTTGAAATTACGTGGAAACAACATTGATTCAACCATTGTGTGCCCACTGGGTAGGCTTCCGACTAGATTGCAGTTTGATTTTGACAGTCTTCAGTAGAGAAGTGGGCCTAATATCTGTGAGTAGCAGACCAGTGGGGCTTCCAATGGATCAGACCAGCGGGGCTTGCAATGGATCAGACCAGTGGGGCTTCCAATGCATCAGACCAGTGGGCTTCCAATGGATCAGACCAGCGGGGCTTCCAATGGATCAGACCAGCGGGGCTTCCAATGGATCAGACTAGTGGGGCTTGCAATGGATCAGACTAGTGGGGCTTCCAATGGATCAGACCAGCGGGGCTTCCAATGGATCATATCTTCAGGAAAGGACTATAGATCATAGGGTCTTCAGCAAGCATAACATCCTCTCAAGGCGATTTGGTTTGGGTATAAAACCAACACAGTTCAAAATCATCCTGGCACAAATGAAAAACCATGAAATTGGGCCATTATTTGTGTAGTGTAAGCATTAGGGCGACATTCCATTCCAGCTCTACTCAGTAGCCATTGGCTCTGCAGCAGACAGTGAGCAGCCTAATGTGTTCAGTTGGTCAAAGTCGTTAGTGCAGGTCTAATTTAAAACTCACAGTTTGACCTGTATTCGTTTTGCTATCAAGAAAATCATGACTAGACACTCTATGCTCCAGACAGTAATGTGGGTTAGGGTTAGTTAGGGTTAGTAAGCGTTAAGGTTAGTAAGGGTTTGTAAGGGTTAGTAAGGGTTAATGCTAGGGTTAGTAAGGAATTGTTAGGGTTAGTAAGGGTTAGAGTTAGTAAGGCTTAGTTAGGGTTAGTTAGGGTTATGATTAGTAAGGGTTAGTAAGTGTTAGGGTTAGTAAGGGTTACGGTTATGGTTAGTAAGGGTTAGTAAGGGTAAGTAAGGGTTAGGGTATTTAGGGTTAGTAAGGGTTAGAGTTAGTAAGGGTTAGGGTAGTTAGGGTTAGTAAGGGTTTGGGTAGTTAGGGTTAGGAAGGGTAAGTAAGGGTTAGGGTAGTTAGGGTTAGTAAGGGTAAGTAAGGGTTAGGGTAGTTAGGGTTAGTAAGGGTTTGGGTAGTTAGGGTTAGGAAGGGTAAGTAAGGGTTAGGGTAGTTAGGGTTAGTAAGGGTTTGGGTAGTTAGGGTTAGGAAGGGTAAGTAAGGGTTAGGGTAGTTAGGGTTAGTAAGGGTTAGGGTAGTTAGGGTTAGTAAGGGTAAGTAAGGGTTAGGGTAGTTAGGGTTAGGAAGTGATCATGACTAGGGACTAGGCTGTATTCATAAAGCAGTGCTGATCTAAAATCAGATAGGAGTGCTGATCAGTCCATTCATTATGCTAAAAAAGGCACAACTGATTCTATATCAGCACTTTGTGAATACTGTGAGACGCTTTGTGAATACTGTGAGTACTGAATACTGTGAGACCAGAGCTGTTTCAGATGAGAGAGGATGCACATTTTTTTTTATGAGCATGGCCTTATTTCTTTTACATCATATTGGATGACAGTCATTCATATTCCATTCATCCAGCTCAGTGTAACATTGATAGGTTTAGGCTTTTACATGATACTAAAATTTTCCCTGTACCAATCACGAGGTTGCTACAACCTAGCCCAAGAATTTAAGTTTACAACGTAGGTGCACACAGGTAGTGACACATTCCTTGCACACTCTTGCCTGCATCTAGCTGATCTAGGGTGTAATCACTAGTCCAAATGTGGGTTTCCATTGGACAAAATCCTGGTATGTTTATCCCCATTTTGTTCTGTTTGCTTCCGTTTAAGAAACGTTTTTCAACAGAATCGGAGGAATGAATACACTCCTGATCACATAGAAACACATTTTGCGTTCATAGCAGCCACATAAAAGCAGCATGATCACTTTGCTCGATGTATATATCATTATTTCTCGCAGCTATCTGCATGTTCTCCTCCTCTCACCTTTTCCCTTCGCTTGTGGACTTCAGTGCAAAACACATCAGTTGTCTGTGACCAGGCAAAAAAACTTTTCCAAGCCAAATCTTCATTCATATCATGACCGCTACACACAACCTGATTCGTTGTCATGTCATAGTCAACATAGCTACTAGAACTAACACATTAGTAAACCCACTACAATCATGCAGTAAGTAAAGTGTTCAGTCAGTAAGCAGTTTCGCAGTTACACAAGCAGGTCCCGTTGGAAAGAAATTAATAAAACCAAAGGCTTACCTTGATTTGGGTAAGTGTGCTGCTGGGGCTACTGTAGACCTTCTGTCCCGATGTGCGCAACTGGTTGAAGGTAAGTCAGGTGCAGGAGAGCAGAGATGGGTGATAACAGGTGCACTTTATTCATGCCCAAGGAAAACAGCGATAACGCCCAAAGTACACAAACGGTACAATAAACAAAACACACGGGTCAAACACATACCCGACACCAACCAGCCTGATGTGAACCACACGTAACGAACAAGTAATTCCACACACAGACATGGGGGGAACAGAGGGTAATGTACATTAGTCAGATGAGGGAATGTGAACCAGGTGTGTGGAAAACCAAGACAAAACAAATGGAAAATGAAAGGTGGAGCGGCGATGGCTAGAAGACCGGTGACGCCGAATGCCGAACGTCGCCCGAACAAGGAGAGGGACCGACTTCGGCGGAAGTTGTGACACATTCATTGCAAATCAGTTTGTTTTAATCAATTATTTGGTGACGTGAATTTATTTAGTATAGTTTACTCTAAAAATGGATAATATGTTTTTTTATGTTTCACTGTTTTTATTTTTTATGAAATTCACTTTTTAGAGTGAATAGAGACAAGCCTAAAACTACTGCACATGACAAAATCTTTATTCCATACATCCCTATACAACCCCTTAAAAGGCTTCAAACACACAATAGCTTTCCAAATAAGCATGAGTAAAATATTACAGATGGAAATAACATTCCTTTGATCTCTGGTGTTACCATCTTGGAAAGTGATTAGTCATCATGTCAGCATCCTGTAGACAGAGGAGTGATTTGTCCCTCTGAAGACGTTCGAGATAGAGACTTATCTATCCATCCTTGTCTACCTTTTATTCATCCTCTTTCAAAGGAAGTGAGAGCATCGTTTCAGACACTTGTAAAGCAAATGTCCTTCATTAACACCATCAAGCAGGGTTAGACCTCACTTGATTGGAGAAATAGACAAGAACATACTAGGCTGCCATTATAATTTCATATCCTTAAGACATTTTTGCTATACAAGGCACATAAAAAAAAAATCATGAATTTGTGACTATACAATTATTAAGTGCCAAAAAATGAATTGGTCAGACCTGGGCCTCACAAACGACACCCAGAGATAGTAAAGTCTTTCCTGAATCCTTTTGAAACTGCTGTCACTAACCTCACAAACCCCAGACAGTTTCGCCAGTACCCCAGTGCTGTAGGTTTAATACCATAGCTACTGGGCAGAGAGCAAAATACAAATTCAGACTTCCTGTTTTCAAATCATTTTAAATGTAATATTGTCACTAAATTACCTCTTGTGGACATGACAGAGTGACCAACCAGGGTTCAAACCTGGGTCTCCTTCGTACGACAAGACTGCATCAGTCCAGCAGCCATCTGAACTAATTCCTAGGCCAGTGTCTACATAACTGATTCAAATATTCATCTCAACATTAAGCTTTGACTAGGGCAAAAAAAACTAAATATGCACCCCTTGAGGGCACCAGGACCGAGTTTGGGAACACTTGACTAGGCATTAGCTTAGGAGCCAACAATAGGAGTCTTTAGGTCCCCTGTAAGGTTTCTTATCACACAGACACAGTTCTGAACTACCTCCTTTACAACAGCAAACAGTACTACGCATACTGTAACATTCGACAGTAGGAAACACTCTTCGAGTGAGGAGAGTATCATGCCACAAAAACATACTTTAGACTCACCCATATCTGTAGTTTGATCCGCTTGTCGTTCTTGTAGACTGTTTTCACTTTGAAATCTATGCCCACAGTGCTGACGAAAGCAGAGGTGAAGGAATCATCGGCATAGCGGAAGAGAAAGGAAGTTTTTCCTACACTGCTGTTGCCGATGATAAGCAGTTTGAACATATAATCAAAGTTCTGGTCCGAGCCCTCTTGCTGTGTTGCAGCCATCTGCAAGAACAAGACGGTTCAAATTCAAAAGCAATTGGTGTTCAGCGATTGGGGTTTCAGAGTTTGCTAGACCTGAACATTAGGTGTGTGTCCCAAATGGCACCCTATTCTCTAGTGCAATACTTTGGACAGAACCCTGTGACCACTATTTCATCAGCATCCGCAACCCTTTTAAATGTTCAATCTATGGAGGTGTTAAAGAAATGATAAGAGCAATGTAGCAGGGTTTTTCCGATCCAATAACTCAACCATGAGACATACACAGACCCAGGCAAGCCTCTACCTGGCTAAGGGGAGGGAGACATTTTCATTCACACATTGGGAAAAGTGGTACCATATGCCTTTCGACTATTTCCTTTATTAATCCAGCTCTGACTTTAAGACTTCTTTACAGGAATGATTACTAGATTATTTTACAATCTAATTTCACTCAATTCATTCTAATCAATATAATAATTATGACACACCCCTCCCTATTGTCACTGGTTGCACTAATTTCACTGTTTGTCTACATAACCTGGTTCAAGTATTCATGACATAACCCTGAAGAAGGCACAGTGATGCTGAAACATTGGTGTTTTACCCAATAAATTTGTGGGAGTTTCTATATATATATATATATATATATATATATATATATATATATATATACACATACATATATATACATACATATATATATATATATATGAGAGAGAGAGAGAGACAGAGAGCGAGAGACAGAGTGAGAGACAGAGACAGAATGT
Source organism: Oncorhynchus masou masou (assembly GCF_036934945.1). Classification (NCBI taxonomy): domain Eukaryota; kingdom Metazoa; phylum Chordata; class Actinopteri; order Salmoniformes; family Salmonidae; genus Oncorhynchus; species Oncorhynchus masou. The sequence continues at coordinate 77,694,816 of NC_088239.1, read as the reverse complement.
TTAATAAAACATTTTTATAGCTTATAAAATTATTATGTAAAATCCAAAATGAATACAGAAGGTTGATGCAGTTAACTGCAACTATTCAAAGTTCCACAACAAAATACATTACACTTTCATTTACATTTGATGGTGTATTATTTCTGTCTAGTCTCTCTCTCTGTCTCGCTATACAAGCTTATAAATAAGAAATGTTAATCATTTAACACCAATTGTATCTAACATCAATTAGATCTAATGTGGGTTAATTTGGTCCAGCTCACATAGGCTAGGCTAATAAAATAATACTGTAAGATAATTACTGAATTCAAGCGAACAACTAACGTTACAGTTCATCGCTGGCTATTAATTCAATCCATAGTAATGTAAAATAGGCTAATGTTTTTTCCTACAACTACAGGGTAGAAAAGCACCCCCACCCCCATATTTACACCGTATGTTCTTCACCATCAGTTCATTTTTGCTTAAAAACATATTGTCACTCTGCCTGTGTACAGATACGATTTCATACGTAGCTCTCATTTTCAGGGCACAATTTTAGAAACAGTGTGGCCAGATGCGCTTGATTACCATAATTGCCATACAGTTTTTACAAATAATTCACAGGCATATATGACTACAAATATGTCATAAGAAATAAAGGGCCAAAAAACATACAACTACCTGCATAGGTGCGTCCTGGAGCGTGCCACTAAATGACAAAAAGATTTCCAAATGTGTTGTGTTCAATTCAGCGAGTGATACCCAGAGATGCTCCGCCTGTGCCTCCCTCTGGATTTAAGCAATGGAGCTGTCCCTTTTTTCAAGCCAGACGAGAGCGCGCAATGACACGCGACTGCGCGCGTTCACAGTCGGTTAGTTCTATCTGGGATCCTTTGGACTTCCCGATCCTAAACCCTAACCCTAACCCCCACCCTTAGCCTAACCATAACCATAACCAAAACCCTAATACCTCACCAGGTCATCTTCAATTGGTTAGGGATGTCCCAACGATACGGGATTGCGAAAACCGTTCACAATCACATAGCATGTTGAGCTGACGGGGAATGTAGTCTTTTACCAGTCATCAATGACGAAGAATACTTTGATTGGGTTAACTAGGCTCACCCAAACAGTTTAACCTAATATAGCAGGCGTAAAAGAAAGGCTCACATCGTAATCTGATTGGTTTTGGAGGTTGGCCCTTCTATGGTGATAGGGGATGTTCCTCTGGGATTACTACCCAATCCTGTTGATGATCTAACCTTGGTCGAGAAAATAAAAGATTGGTTATAAATCAGTGATATATGAAAACTGTTTGACAATTACATTGGTAGAAGTTTTTATGCATTTTTACTGCTTTTCACAGATGGATCCAAGGACCCAGATAGTGGAGCACAGGAGCAGGTGCTAACATTCCTGAATTGTGGAGATATGTAGAAGTGAAGATATGTAGAAGTGAAGATATGTAGAAGTGGAGATATGTAGAAGTGGAGATATGTAGAAGTGGAGATATGTAGGAAGTGGAGATATGTAGGAAGTGGAGATATGTAGGAAGTGGAGATATGTAGAAGTGGAGATATGTAGGAAGTGGAGATATGTAGAAGTGGAGATATGTAGGAAGTGGAGATATGTAGGAGTGGAGATATGTAGGAGTGGAGATATGTAGGAAGTGGAGATATGTAGGAAGTGGAGATATGTAGAAGTGGAGATATGTAGGAAGTGGAGATATGTAGGAAGTGGAGATATGTAGGAGTGGAGATATGTAGGAGTGGAGATATGTAGGAGTGGAGATATGTAGAAGTGGAGATATGTAGAAGTGGAGATATGTAGAAGACTAACAGATGAACTGTCAGTATACTCAGTTGAACTGTTGGCGATAGTAATTGCCTTCCAGTGGGAGGAGGACGTACAGCGTGTCAGAATTATAGTAGGCTCAGATTCCCTGTCTGTGTTGAACAGTTTATCATCTGGTAAATCTAATATGAGTGACCTACTATTGGAGGCATTAACGTTATTGTGGAGAATCGAGAGACTGGCTTTAGTAATGAGATTCTGCTGGGTCCCAGCCCATTCGGTGTGGTAGGGAATGAAATTGTTGACCAGACTGCCAAAAGGGCTTTAAAATGAGATATAATTTATGTTCATGCTCCACTGAGTAGAGGTGAGGCAAAATGTAAGATCAAAGCCATTTTGATAGATGTGTGGCAGAAGATATCAGACTCTGAGCCAAAGGGCCGGCATGTATATGCCCTTCAAAGAAAGGTACGTGGACCAAGATTCAAAATTCAGATTAGGAAGGAAGAGGTGGTGTTTTCTCGATTGCGTCTAGGACATTGTACGTTGAACCCGTCATTACATCTGATTGGCAAGAATGTAAATGGTTTGTGTCTTAAGTGTATCGTTGATGAAACTGTGATTTTGATGTTGCATGTGTTGTTATATTGTTGTAAGTATGTTCAAGAGAGGGAAAGATTGAAGTGTAGGATCATTGAGGTTGGACGGGGACAGGGACGGGGACGGGGGTTGGAAGGGAATTTGGGGATGGTCTTTTAGAAGTTATTAGGGCTCTTTTTTATTTTCCAGGTGTACCGAGTTAGGTAGGAGGATTTAGAAGTGTGGAGCTAATGTTGTAAACCGTGATAGACCACACACTCCAGCACCTTAAACGTTTGTTTGCTGACCACAATTATATCATAGAAGTAGAAGAATGTAGAATTTGATTGGTGCAGAACCTGTCAATCTGGATTTGACGCTTGCTGAGTGGGTTATATGCTGTGCTCTGTCTGGAAATTTAGCAAAAATGACTAGATTATTGCTATAATGTCGCTGGTTAATATTGAAAATAGGAGTTTTAAATGGTAATATACGTGGAACATGACTGAATTTGTGAGCAGTGATCACGTTGTCGCCAGTAATGTAATTACATTTCCCTGTTATCTATATTAGGTTAAACTGCTAGATCTTGGACGCTAGGTGAACAGCAGCACTAGTACAGTACCAGTTTCTGGACGATGACACTTTAGAATGTTCATTTAGAATGTTACTGTGGCGACCTCTAGTGTTCATGGCAAAAGGAAAAGAAAGTCAAATGTGCAGACAAGAGCTGATATTCCACCTACGAGGGAGCCTATTTAGCAATTTATCGTCCTCTTTCATTGCCCCGTGGATTTCACTAACTGAATGAGTCTCTTTCTATACTGAACAAAAATATAACCCAACATGCAACAATTTCAAATAATTACTGCGTATAGTTTACAGGGAAATTAGTCAACTGAAATAAATGAATCTGTCCCTAAACTCTGGATTTCACATGACTGGGAATACAGATATGCATCTGTTGGTCACAGATACTTTTAAAAAAATGTCAGGATCTAGCAACCATTTGCTTCATGCATTGCGACATCTCCTTCGCATAGAGTTGATCACGTTGTTGATGGCCTGTGGAATGTTGTCCCACTCCTCTTCAATTGGCGGACCTGGAACATTCTGTCCTGCACGTTGACCCAGAGCTTCCCGAAAAATAATCAATGGGTGAAGTGTCTGGTGAGTATGCAGGCCATGGAAGAACTGGGATATTTTCAGCTTCCAGGAATTATGTACAGATCCTTGCGACATCATGGGGCTGTGCATTATCATGCTGAAACATGAGGTGATGGCGGTGGATGAATGGCACAACAATGGGCCTCAGGATCTGGTTACGTTATCTCTGTGCATTCAAATTGCCATTGATGAAATGCAATTAATTGTGTTCGTTGTCCGTAGCTAATGCCTGTCGATACCATAGGATAAATGCTCACAAACAGAGGTGTAAACAAATTTGATTTTTGTGCGTATGGAACGTTTCTGGAGTATTTTATATCAGATCATGAAACATGGGACCAACGCTTTACATGTTGCGTTTATATTTTTGTTCAGTGTAGTATGAATCCTGTATGTAGAAATGACACGGCAGATAGTCATAATTATTGTGAGAATATAAGAGTGATATAGTTTGGGTTCATGGTCTCAATTATAAACTTTAGTTAGTACTGAAATACAGCGTTTGGGAGTAGTGAACTGCATGTAGTTCAACTAGTAATGAAACTACATTTTTGCAGTAGCTTGGTGGTCGTTGAAGTAAATTCAAATCTTGGTCTTCAGTTAATTACTTTTTTTTTGCGGTGAAGCTAACTAATGAACCTACACTACTTTTTAAATAAAATAAATACATTGTTGGAATCAGACCTTCTTAATTCTCACTTTAATTGTTTGTTTGTTTTTTGGTGTGTGTGTGTGGGGGGTGGGGGGGGGGGGTTAATAGGCTAAATTACACATTCTGTTAACATCTGACCCCAAAGTCAGATTTAGATATGATAATGTATCTTGGATGTGGTGAAATACTTTAGTTAAGTAAACATTTTTTTCTCTTAAGGGTAGCTTTAGTGTAGCTCAACCTTTTCCAATGTGCAGTAACTGGTAGTTTGATAAACTATGATTTCAGAGTCGCTTCCTCAACACTGCTGAAATAATACCGAGGTTCATTGTACCTAACCAGGTAAAACTCCAGACACTACTTATTATCAAACACTGTGCACTCTTATATGGCCTCTCTGCATGGTCACAGCAGTGGGATGTCACCATGGAGGACAACACAAGACTTCTCTACAGCTACCAAAACAACAGCTCTGTTACCTTGTGGATGTCGGCCATCTTGACTGGGGCTGTGGGTCGTGTTTGTGATGCCAGGCCTGAATGTGCCCTTTAAGCTCAAGGTATTGTTAGTCATATTATACTTGTTTGAAATACAACTTTTTGTATTTTGTGTGTTTTATTGGACAGAGGAGAGATGGTATGGAAGATGGACAGAGAGTGTCCTCACAAAGCCAGTGGGTTGGATTCATGCTGTATGCTGTAGACGGCGACACTAACTGATGGACCAACCAGGCCTTAGTCCAGTGATATTTTTTAACCAGATGCTCAGACAGATATTGACTAGCTCATACAACTACAAACATACTGTACAAGGGAAATCTCTCACACTAAAACCTGTATCCATACCTGTTGTCTTCAAGATGGGAAAATATGAATGAAACAAACAAGGTCTATTCATTCACTTAGGCCAAAGGACAGGGACATTCACTCAGTTATGTCCAATAGTATTTTGAGCATTGACATGAAAGAACAATATAACTATTATCTGTCACCACATGACTAGTTGTGATGTGAATGTCATTTTATACTCACTGCATGAATGAGACAAGTCTGCCCAACAACCGTCAGTTGGGTTCCAATGCCCTGGGTTTGAGATCAACTCAATGCTGCAGACCTACCCACGAGGTAGAGCCTGGTGGAGGGGAATAACATATACTATGGCCAATTATGTAAGCAAGGATTTCTGGAAGGTACAGTATGAATCCCATGTTTATTGATTTACCATGTAGGCTACCTGTCCAATAAAAACTGATATAAATGACAGAAATATCTGTGTCACGTTCTGACCTTAGTTCCTTTGTTATGTCTTTGTTTCAGTATGGTCTGGGCGTGAGTTGGGGTGGGTAGTCTATGTTCTTTTTTCTATGTTGTGTTTATGTGTTTGGCCTGGTATGGTTCTCAATCAGAGGCAGGTGTCGTTCGTTGTCTCTGATTGAGAATCATACTTAGGTAGCCTTTTCCCACCTGTGATTTGTGGGTGATTTTTTTCTGTTTAGTGTTTTTCATCACCTTACAGAACTGTTTCGGTTTTGTTTCATTCTCTTTGTTATTTTGGTTAGTGTTCTGAGTTTAAATAAATATGATCATGAACACTTACCACGCTGTGCTTTGGTCCTCCTCTCCTTCCACCGAAGACAACAGTTACAGAATCACCCACCAACCAAGGACTAAGCACCATGGTATCGGGCAGCAGCGATCTCCGGACTCATGGACATGGGAGGAGATTTTGGACAGAAATGGACCCTGGGCACAGGCTGGGGAATATCGCCGCCCCAAGGCAGAGCTGGAGGCAGCGAAAGTTGAGCGGCGGCGATATGAGGAGGCGTGACAGGTAGAAGAGGCAGCCCTCCAATTTTTTTGGGGGGGGGCACACAGAGAGTGTGGCAGAGTCAGGTTGGAGACCTGAGCCCACTCCTCGTGCTTACCGAAAGAAGCGCAGTACTGGTCAGGCACCGTGTTATGCGGTCAAGCGCATGGTGTCGCCAGTACGCGCTCACAGCCCGGTGGGCTATAGGCCAGCCCCCCGTAAGTACCAAGCGAGAGTAGGCATCCAGCCACGGCGTGTTGTGCCAGCCCAGCGTGTTTGGTCTCCAGTACGCCGTTTCGGCCCGTGCCGGGCGAATGTGGGTATTGAGCCTGAAGGAGAGGTGCGAGTGGTATGCACCAGATCTCCAGTGCTCACCCACAGCCCGGTTCAACCTGTGCCTGCACTCTGGAGGGTCCGGGCTAAAGGGGTCATCCAGCCTGGAGGATTAGTGCCAAGGCTGCGCACCAGAGCTCCAGTGCTCCCCCACAGCCCGGTCCATCCGGTGCCTCCTCCACGCACCAGGCCTCCTGTAGGTCTTCCCAGCCTGGTGGGTCCTGTGGCAGCCCCACGCACCAGGCTGTCTCTCCGTCTCCTCCCTCCAGGTCCGCCCGTCTGTCCTGAGCTGCCAGAGCTGCCCGTCAGTCGGGAGCTGCCGAGCCGCCCGTCAGTCGGGAGCTGCCGAGCCGCCCGTCAGTCGGGAGCTGCCGAGCCGCCCGTCAGTCGGGAGCTGCCCGAGCCGCCCGTCAGTCGGGAGCTGCCAGAGCCGCCCGTCAGTCGGGAGCTGCCAGAGCCGCCCGTCAGTCGGGAGCTGCCGAGCCGCCCGTCAGTCGGGAGCTGCCCGAGCCGCCCGTCAGTCGGGAGCTGCCAGAGCCGCCCGTCAGTCGGGAGCTGCCAGAGCCGCCCGTCAGTCGGGAGCTGCCAGAGCCGCCCGTCAGTCGGGAGCTGCCAGAGCCGCCCGTCAGTCGGGAGCTGCCAGAGCCGCCCGTCAGTCGGGAGCTGCCAGAGCCGCCCGTCAGTCGGGAGCTGCCAGAGCCGCCCGTCAGTCGGGAGCTGCCAGAGCCGCCCGTCAGTCGGGAGCTGCCAGAGCCTCCCGTCAGTCGGGAGCTGCCAGAGCCGCCCGTCAGTCGGGAGCTGCCAGAGCCGCCCGTCAGTCGGGAGCTGCCAGAGCCGCCCGTCAGTCGGGAGCTGCCAGAGCCACCCGGCGCTGCCGGAGTCGCCCTTCATGCCGGCGCTGCCGGAGTCACCCGCCTGTCCGGTGCTGCCGGAATCTCCCATCCATTTGAGGCCCGCTGCTAGGGTCCCCAGTCCGAGGTCGGCGGCGAGGGTCGCCGCTCTAAAGGCGCCACGGAGGCGGGTAAAGAAGCGGGCAAAGACTAAGACTACGTCCCGTGCCAGAGCCGCCACCGCGGACAGACGCCCACCCAGACCCTTCCCTATAGGTTCAGGTTTTGCGGCCAGAGTCCACACCTTTGGGGGGGGTACTGTCACGTTCTGACCTTAGTTCCTTTGTTATGTCTTTGTTTTAGTATGGTCAGGGCGTGAGTTGGGGTGAGTCTATGTTCTTTTTTCTATGTTTCTATGTTTTCTATGTTGTGTGTATGTGTTTGGCCTGGTATGGTTCTCAATCAGAGGCAGGTGTTGTTTGTTGTCTCTGATTGAGAATCATACTTAGGTAGCCTTTTCCCACCTGTGATTTGTGGGTGTTTTATTTTCTGTTTAGTGTTTTTCATCACCTTATAGAACTGTTTCGGTTTTGTTTCATTCTCTTTGTTATTTTGTTTAGTGTTCTGAGTTTAAATAAATATGATCATGAACACTTACCACGCTGCGCTTTGGTCCTCCTCTCCTTCCACCGAAGACAACCGTTACAGACTGAACACGCTTCTAATTTATTTTAATTTCCAGTATGTGCAGTAGGTCACTGGAACAGTATGCAAAACATTTTCATTTTACCGTAACCTCTTTTACAGTCACAATAATGACACACAATATAGGAAATTATTAAGAGATTCTCTACCAGTAATCATGACCAATATCGTCAGAGATGTAAATAAAAAGTTCCACTGCTGTTGTTCGAGAAGCGCTGCTTCATTTGCTTCTATGCTATGTTCTTTTCTTGTCTTTTGCAGACGGATCATCACGATACAACAGCGTGACTGTATTTTTGGCCCCCTCAGTGGTAAGTTTCACTTTAAAAAAAAAAAACCTGGTGGACCACAAGACTCAAACCTGTTCAACCCTGTTCACTGAAGTCAAGTCTTACTTTTGGGCCGGTATTACCTCTCAACGCACCGAACACAGTATCTCATTGCCTTTCTTTATATCTGTGCCATTTCTATCTGACAGATGGAAGTTCTAGAGGAGAAGCTGCTGAAGGAGCTTTCTGAGGATGCCATGGTGGTGGTGTGTCGCTTCCCCTTCCCTCATTGGCCACACACCTGCTCCAAGGGGGCGGGGTTAGACCAGGTGTGGGCCTATGATGTCAGCACTGTCCGCAAGCCCTATCCTTCGGTGTCTCAATAGGTTACAGTCATATACATTTCATTCGGTTACATAAATACTTTTCCTTAGAGCAAATGGCAATATGCTCATTGCCCCTCTGCATGGTAAGCAATGGTGTGCAAGAAAACATCTTAACAAATGTTCCATGTCATTTCATTGGCCCCACATAATGTTTTGTACAATGTGCAAGTTGAATTACAAAAGACCATGCTGGCTATTGCTGCCTGCAGAATGTAAAATAGAAGGGAATAAAATACATATGCTTGTTTACAGTGTTTACTATAACTTTGATGCACATTTACTTTGTTGGATATGCAGCCAGACTAAAGGTTTGCATGCTTGAAGTCATTTTTTTTATCAGTTCTCTTGTGTAACATTATTATTATTATCATTATTGCTTTTCAAATGTCTCAAGTCAATTTGAAGCCACAAACAAGAAAAGTGTTCTATTGAAGACTGTGGTTGTGGTCAGAATTTATCCTGCAGATAATTATTAGGATCTATGCACAGCTAAGCCACTAGGTCCAGCTGCAGCAGATGCATCACTATTTTTGATGTCCCTTTGGTAGTTGGCATAAATGCCGTCCTCCTTTTCTTCTGGGGCATCACTCATAATACAGTTCCCCTCACTACCCTCTTGTTCTGGGGCATTATACATCATGTAGTCCCCCTCACTACCCTCTTGTTCTGGGGCATTATACATCATGTAGTCCCCCTCACTACCCTCTTCTTCTGGGGCATTATACATCATATAGCCCCCCTCACTACCCACGCTTGCTGAACAGTTGCCAGCAGCTGCCTTTGGCTCCTCTGGTCTTGCCAGTCGCACATTTTCATAGTCACTCTCATAGCACCCAGCTCTACCACTGTGGCTTCCCATATGGTAGCCAGCCGCCATAGACATTGACACGTCATCTGTGGGAAATGGGAGTGGTGGTCTTTCCATCACAGGACTTGGTTCACTGTTCTCAGAGACTCTAGAGGATTTCGATTGAGATTTGTTGATCTGTGTTAGCTTGGGCGAAACTTGGGAGGTGGGCTGGTCCTGCCTGGTCTGGCGACGCCACCAATAAGCTAGGCCTCCACACACACCAAGCATGATGAGAACAAACGTGACCGGACCCAGGATTTGACCCCTGCTGGTGTGTGGGCAGCAGTTGTCCCCACAGGGGGTTGTGGAGGTGCAGTTCGACATGGTTGGTACAGGAGGATCAGGATAGGGAGCTGCAGAGGAAGGTAGAAGCAGAAATGTAGAGATGGAAATAGAATACAGGTGAATTGAAACTTCTAGACAGAATGTAGTCAGGTAGCCTAAAGTAGTGGTATGTATTCAGGTAGCCTAAAATAGTGGTATGTATTCAGGTAGCCTAAAGTAGTGGTATGTATTCAGGTAGCCTAAAGTAGTGGTATGTATTCAGGTAACCTAAAATAGTGGTATGTATTCAGGTAGCCTAAAGTAGTGGTATGTATTCAGGTAGCCTAAAGTAGTGGTATGTATTCAGGTAGCCTAAAGTAGTGGTATGTATTCAGGTAGCCTAAAGTAGTGGTTCTTAACCTTTTCTGTTCCTCCTTTAAGAACAGTTTATGTTAGACTCATACTACTTTTATCACAAGGAGTAGTACTTCAAATCCATGTTGAAATCAGCCAGGTAACTGACTGAAGTCTAGACGGTCAGAAATAGTCATCACGTCCGGTGCACGTCCACTGACTGAATAAGTATTTTCTGTGTCAGTGCAATATGCAATACATCAATAATTGGGTCTACTTACCAAATAAAACTAGCATGTTTAGGGGTAATGGATTACCAGAACCTTTATACCGACCTTCACAAAAACATACTACTTACTATACTTTCTTTCATTGTTCACTGTTACATTACAGCGCCTAATGCATGCAAATTAGCATCAGGACATAAAATAGGGATGTTTCTAGTTATCATCACAAAGATAGGGATGTTTCTAGCTATCAGGATATAAATAAGGATGTTTCTAGTTATCAGGACATAAAATATGTATGTTTCTAGTTCTCAGGATTTAAATTGGGGTGGTCCTGTATGGCTCAGTTGGTAGAGCATGGCGCTGGCACCGTCAGGGTTGTGGGTTTGATTCCCAGGGCCACCCATACATAAAAAGAGTGTATGCACACATGACTGTAATTTGCTTTGGATAAAAGTGTCTGCTAAATGTCATATATTTATATTTTCAGGACTTCGATAAGGATACATCTACATTTTACCAATCACTCTTATCCAGAGCAGTTAGGGTGGGCACATCGGCATGTTTTTAATCTAGACAGCTCAGGGATTTGAACCAGCAACCTTTCAGTTACTGGCCCAAAGCTTTTAACCTCTAGGTTACCTGCCACTCCCTTCCAGTGATCAGGTCTTAAATATATAGATTTCAACGCACAAACGTAAAAGCTACCGTAGCAAAGTGGATCATGTTAACCCACTGTAACAATACAGTGATAGTATGGTACTACTACAATAGTAACAAGATTATAGAACAGTTAAATGCGTCTTACCTTGCAGTAGATTACTTCGACAGTAAAGCGAGACGACTGGAGTTTCTAATTGTCTTATATAGCTACTTCCCTTTCAACCAACCACCTCTGGATTTGGTATGAAAAAGAAAAAGTGTGAAACTGTCACACACCTCCTGCATATAGGTTTGTCACGTGGTGTCATGCCACTAGCTATTATACAGTGTATTTATCTTCACACACTGACCAATGCAGGTGGGAGGTGGGTTGTAGTAGAAAGACATAAGATATATTATTATATTAAGACAGTACGTTTTAAATAATAGAAAAACATGGTATTTATTAATGTTTTGTGATCAAACAGTAGAATATTTTATTTGTGTGAAATTATGTAAACCTGATATACAACTGATTGTCATATTGTAATTTGGCTGAGCAATAATTAAAAAATAAATATTGTCTAGGCCTCTATCTGTCTTCTTTTCACACTGATCATCATCATAACGAGGCTCACAATATGTATGGAAGACCCGTTGAGTTCCACTGGGTGGCGTCCTCACCCCTCCAAACAATCAGAAGGGTTCCTATTGAATACACATATGCTAACGAAAAGGTGGGGTTTTGTTGTAATCCGTATAAGTGTTTTATTTATTAGGGACTATAGTAGCCGAACATCTCGGTCTCTTATTTGGCACCATCATTTATCATCATCTGAAGGTGGTGATATTTTTTTAAATGTTTATTTCACTTTTGTATATATTATCTACCTCACTTGCTTTGGCAATGTTAACACATGTTTCCCATGCCAATAAAGCCCCTTGAATTGAATTTATAAACGTTTCAGTTTGTTAACTAGAGATAGGATTGTACCCAAGATGTTCTGATATTATATATATATATATATTTATTTTTTTACATATTTAACGAACATTATATTAGGAACGCTATGATTTGCTTTATTTTTTGTTGTTGTAAGTAAGGAAAGCGCATATGTGTATTTTCATATGGAGCAGCTTGTCTCACAGTATGGATATTATACCTACGAGTTTGCTAGGCAGAGGTGTTGTTGCGTGCGTTCTTCAACACCGATTTGTTGAACATGGTCATATCACACTTCACCCCCTCGGCGGAGAGCCATACTGTGTGACGTCGATTGTTAGGGGCGGACACTCCTTTATAAAGCTCGGAGCGACTGTTCAGCGTTCCACATCAAATACAGCAAGTCTCTCTCACTATAGAGTAGACATGGATATACTCAGGAGTATCGCTCACCAACCCACCATGTGTGAACACTCGGTGAACAAGCCCTCCGAGATCAAGAGGAAGAAGTCAGAGGAGCAAATTCAAGCCACACAAGAGTTGTCACGGATTATTACGGATCCAACAAAGGGGAAATGCTATTGCCGAGGAAAAGTTCTGGGCAAGGTAAATTCATTTCAACAGATTGGTTAGGAATTCTACCTGGCTGAGTCTTTAAAAAAAATATACAGTTCCAATATTGTCCAGGGAAAAAAAGTTGTACATTGTGCATGTTATCATTTGCAGTAGCCTATTGCAAGCCATTTTGATTGATAATATTATATTTATCACATTATTGGTGTAGAAACTGTTTCGATGTGGGTCCATGCAATTACACCAATGGCTGTGAGATATTGAGCGTCAGGCTACATTGATCCGCTGGTCCATTTTCAGTACATGTTTGTTGATTTACCGATCTGACACTTCTCTGTCCATAGGGAGGATTTGCCAAATGTTATGAATTCACAGATTTGGCATCAGGCAAAGTGTATGCTGCAAAGATCATTCCACACACGCGGGTCTCCAAGCCGCACCAAAGGGAAAAGGTATGCGCAATGCTTTATTTTATTGATTGTGGCGCATGTCGTGTGTGTGCGCTTGTAATTTGACCATAGGCAATTTGAATTCCTCAACAGATTGACAGAGAGATTGAGCTGCACAGAATTCTCCACCATAAGCACATTGTGCACTTCTACCACCACTTTGAGGACAAAGACAACATCTACATTCTCTTGGAATACTGCAGTCGACGAGTGAGTTAAACCCTCCCCTAACCTTTACTGAAGTGGTCAATTAACAAATGCTAATTTTCATTTTCTGTTGCAAAATGTTGTGCCTTTAATTAATAAGATTTTGTTGACTTTGCTGCCTTCTTCCTTGGTTTCAACAGAGGTGACATCTTTTTAACCACTTCCTTTGTTTACCTTGCAGTCACTGGCCCACATCCTGAAGGCTCGGAAAGTACTGACAGAGCCTGAGGTGAGATACTACCTCCGACAGATCGTCTCCGGGTTGAGGTACCTCCACGAACAGGAGATCCTGCACAGAGACCTGAAACTGGGTAGGTTGGCTACTCACACCAGTCTCTGTTGGATCATTGGGTGAAATATTGTTTTTGTTTCACCATTAAGCAAACAAATGGATGCTCACCATTTCTGTAGTGTTTTAGGACAATGGCACATCCTTCAGGTCATTGATAGAACATTTGTACTCATTGACTTCTGACTTAACACAGCTTTAAATGAATAATCCTTCTATCTTGCTGAATGTTGCTCTTTTTATAAGATGTGTGTTGCCAAGTTCATTAGACAGACTGCCTCTTGTATATTTCCCCCTCTGAGGTTATGTCTTCATTGTCATGACCAAAGTCACTAACCCCCCCCCCCTCCCCGTAGGCAATTTCTTCATCAATGAGTCTATGGACCTGAAGGTAGGGGACTTTGGCCTGGCTGCCAAGCTGGAGCCCGTTGAGAACCGAAGGAGGACGATATGTGGCACGCCCAACTACCTGTCCCCTGAGGTGCTCAACAAGCAGGGCCACGGCTGTGAGTCGGACATCTGGGCCCTGGGATGCGTCATGTACGTTTGCTTTGGATACTTCCATGTTCACAGTCACCTCAATAGAGCCTCTTGCTTCATTCAGATTCATGTCTGAATTCCCTAAGTGTTTGAGTCCTAACCTGAAATGTTAGTGTATTTCACCTTTATTTAACTAGATATGTTGGAGGCTACTTGGGTTAATCCTGGCATTTGTCAGTCAGATTTCAGAATTGTACTATAAGTTTAGGTTATGCACATTCTTCTCATGTTAGGATTCAGCTGTTGAAGTTTGAGTTTAGCTATTCAACTCATGTTTCTTTGGACCATCTTGAGTGAGTGCAGGCAGCTACAATTTATTGGTTGTGATTGTGTGAACACAAGGCACGCTACACGCTGCCCTCCTCCCTGACGACCCAGGCCAAACAGCTGATCAGCAGGATGCTGGCCAAGAGCCCTGCAGACAGACCACACCTGGAAGACATCCTCAGACACGACTTCTTCACCCAGGTGTGTTTCATGTTTGGAAGGGGGAGGCTGTCGGTCTCTGTGGGAGGCTGTCGGTCTCTGTGGGAGGCTGTCGGTCTCTGTGGGAGGCTGTCGGTCTCTGTGGGAGGCTGTTCATGCATACTCAACACTTATCCCCAGAAGCACACCTCCTTTCTACCCATATTTAGGTAGAGATCAATCCATACTTGGTCCCTGGGCTACCTCGACATCAGGCTAACTTCCATTCCCTTTCTTTGTGTCTCCCAGGGGTTCACTCCAGACAAGCTGTCGGCCAGCTGCTGCCACACGGCTCCAGACCTCCACCACACCAGCCCTGCCAAGAGCTTCTTCAAGAAGGCTGCGGCCGCCCTGTTCGGAGGGGGCAAGAAGGACAAAGCCAAGTACTTGGGGACTTTGAGTAAGTAGTACTTTAAAGGTACTCCCTGTCTGTGTGTGCTTATTATCCTAGTGAAATGTTAAGTATTGAAAGGGTATTTGAGTAGTAAGAAGGGGGATGATATAACTTTCACATTCTCAATAAATTGCAATGGAACTTGGGTCTACTTGCTCCAATACATCTGCATACATGTATCAAAGTAACCTTACAAATGCCAAAAAATAAAAAGTTGGTTAAAAACAATACTGATCTTACCTACGTAGTGGCCATCTTAGTTAAATTTGAAACCATTTTCTAACCGCCATTTTTTCTTCTGCACACAGATAGAATGGCCAAAGAGGAAGAGGAGCTCACCAGGCTGCGGAATGACCTGAGGAAGACGTCTATCAGCCAGCCTCTCTCCAGATCGGCATCTGAGAACAGCAGCAAGCCCCCTGTGGCCCCCACCGTGGCCAGGCCAGCAGCCTCTGTCAAGGAAGGGGTCAACGGCACCAACAAGCAGCAGCTGAGGGACACAATCCGTTTGATTGTCAGAGGCACCCTGGGCAGCTGCAGTAGTGAATGTAAGTGCAGAGCTAGACTTGGCTTTGTGTAAAGTTAGATTTATCTTTTTTTAAGTATGAGTGGATTTTAAAGTGTGCCAGTTACATTTGAGACAATCATTGTGCAGTCTTCTTTTTAGAAAACGGAGATAGGATTCCTAGTTCAGTAGGATGTTTTTGAAACCAAATGTAAACATAGAGAATGGTCTTTGATATTTTTTGATTGGTCTGCAGGTCTTGAGGACAGTACCATGGGCAGTGTAGCAGACACCGTGGCCCGGGTGCTGAAAGGGTGTCTGGAGAATATGCCGGAAGGTATTTAATAAACACAACAATGAACTGAATGAAGATATAAATCAAATACATTTCTATCACCGTGGCAACCTAAACATGTAATTAAAATGAAACCATACAAGAAATTAAGAGATTTTCTCAATTCTGTGGTATAGTATTGAGTTAATGTTTCCCCTCCCCCTAGCGGCTGACCTTCCCAAAGAGAATCTGGGCAGCAGCTTCCAGTGGGTGACCAAATGGGTGGACTACTCCAACAAGTATGGCTTTGGCTACCAGCTGTCGGACCACACCGTGGGAGTCCTCTTCAACAATGGCACACACATGAGTCTGCTGGCAGATAAGAGGTGAGTAGTGCCACCCTGTCTGTGAAGTTTGGCTCCAGATCTTACTAATGCATTGGAGAATAGGATGGCCAATTCCATTAGGTAGAAAAAAAGGACATGTTTGGCCTGGTCGATCCCTAGGCTTTGCTATTATTTAGCCATTCCATTCTCACATAAGGTGTTATCATGCCATTGGTATCCCTCACTAACTGTTTTCCCAAATGGTGTTTTCTCCAGGACCGTTCACTACTATGCCGAGCTGGGCCATTGTTCTGTCTTCTCCACCTGCGAGGCTCCAGAGCCATTCATAGGCCAGGTCACCATTTTGAAATACTTTGCCCATTACATGGAGGAGAACCTTATGGATGGTGGAGACTTGCCCAATGTGACAGACCCCAGGGCCCCCAGGCTCTACCTGCTGCAGTGGCTGAAGTCAGACCGGGCCCTCATGATGCTCTTTAACGACGGCACCTTCCAGGTACAGCTGCACAGCTATATCGCTTATGGTCTTATTTCTAGATGACTGTTCTCTAAAATGAGTAGGGAGACATTTTAGATTAACCCATTTGACTGTGCTTCTTGAAAGTGGGGGACAAACTCCCTGATATGGAAAAACCAAATGAGAATATATTGAAACATATCCAGCCACACTTTCTCACACGCAAACTCCTCGCTTTCACAAGTGCAAGCGCGCACACCTCTCAAAACAAATCTCTAATCTGACTAGACTGCTAGGCACACGTCTCACCACAGACCGTCTACATATTCTCACTCCCATGTGACAATCCTTGCTTAGTTGGTACTTCTCCTAACCTCCCTCCCCTCCCTTGCAGGTGAACTTCTACCATGACCACACCAAGATCCTCCTATGCAGACAGAATGATGAGTACCTGCTCACCTACATCAACGAGGAGCGCATCTCCACCAACATGCGCCTGAGCACCCTCCTAACGGCCGGCTGCAGCGCTGACCTGTGCAGTCGCATGGAGTACGCACTCAACATGCTGCTGCAGAGGTGCAACTGAAGAACCAAGGCTGCAGCCATTTTGGGGGCTTTGGTGTTTGCGTGAGAGGTCAAGGTTTAACGGGAGAACTTGTTAATTGACGTGGCTCTGTTGTGGTGGGAAGTCTGTGGCAGCATGGATGGAATGGAGGTACAAAGAACGCATCCCTTCATGGAAAGCAAAGAGAAAAGGCTGGTAAGAGGAGATGGACAATGCTGGGCTGGATCCAGACGATACATTGCAAAAAGGAACTGAAACGCTAATGTTTTTTTTAAAGGACAATCTTTTTGTGTGGTTGCGGAGTTAGGTGTTTTGGTTAAGGCGAGGCTTCAACAGGGTGGGGTTGAATTGAGTAGCTCTCTGCAGGGCAGAGGAGGAAACGTGTTACTGTGAAAACATTCCACAACACTAGGTGGGGAGTTGGCTTCTAGCCAGGTAGTCTTTTGCTAAGCCAATGGCGTGGCTACAACTATGCCCTACTGTGACATCAAAGGTAGAGAAAGCCAGAGGACCTTCTGGACCAATGCCATTTCACATAGTGTACATGACTAGATTAATTTATTACATGGTGCAGTATTTATTTAATAAACAAACCCTCTTTGTATATATTTTGTGACTGCTGTTTTAAATGTCATGATTTTCATTAAATCATAATGATGTTGCGCTCATAGTTCTGTCTTTACTCTCCCTCAGTCCTCTATGATTTAACAATTTAGAGTATGTCCATATAAAATATTGTGGTTACCAACCAAGGGAATTAGTTATTGTTTGTAGTCCCATTTAATTATATGCAAGCATGTGTTCATTAAGCTAGTCTAAACCCAATTTGGATGTGCAGCCTCCATACAGAACTCAATAGCAGAAAATGGCAAACTTCAATAGTGTCAGGTCATCTAAAAAAATATATATTTTTACATAGTATGTTTTTATGACTACTCTATATCCAGACCAATTAAATGATCACATGCCTATGACTTGACTGGGTTAGGCCTACTAGTCAAACATCCACTCATGATTCATATTTTCTGTCAGGACCTTGAGATATATATGTCTTACTCTCTCCATATAGCCTACACACATTAGCTAGCTGTACAATGCATTCAACCTCAGTAGCTATTGCTCACAATATACCAGTATATAAAGCTTTCTGCAGTATGTGGTTCTACACTTGCATTTATTTAGCTATTTCCAACCAGCCGTTCTCCACTTAGCACACATACTCAATCCACGGGGACTTATCCACACTGCCTTGAAGTTAAATTCTCTGTTCTTTTTTTAAAGACAAAGTATCAGCAAGGCTTCTTGACTTGCTTCAAGGGGGATTTTATTATTAGAAACACAACTCTGTTTTTCACTGGCAACTTGAAAAGGTTATGAAGTCAAATGAAATCCAAAATTCATGATTCTCTTTACCAATGTGTTTCTGGTTTTGTACATCAAACTCAAATGGCCGACGTTAAGCACTGTTAGCAAGGTAAGTGCTTTTGTTTGACATGTTGGACCAATGTGTTGCCGAGCAGCAATAATAGCATTTCTCATGAGAGACGTGTCATTGTAGAAGTCTTTTAGAAAAGAAACCCTGGATGTCTTTTCAGCTCAATTATTTTTCTTGAGACCTGGATTCCGCAGCCGCTGCACCATCGTTAGCCGTTTCAACCCCATTAATCATTTAGCTTGGACAGGCTCCGCCATAGCATACATACCGAGTGAAATTGCTGAAAGGAAACAGCGGTGCACTAAGTGTCAGAGGATATCCTGTCTTCACTCAGAGCAGAGGGTGTGAAGACCAGGTTTGGTTGCTGTTCCCACCAACCCATTTAACTAAACGCAAACTACAAGACATAATGAAACGGCGCATGTGTCAATATACAGACCGTTGGATGAAACAGAGATGTTATAGAGTGAAGGTTGATAATTGGAAGCATGGTGTTAAAAGAGATACATAATGTCACTTCTGTGACAATAGACCGTTGGATAAAACAAAACTTTGGCTAAAACAAAGTTGTTATAGTTGGTTGCTTCGATGGCAGAGTGGTGTCGAGTTGTGCAACCTACTGTCACCAGGTTAGATGTACAGTTTGACAAGTACAGAGTTCTGTTTGCCATTGGAAGCCTTCACACTATACAAAGAGAGATTTATGGAGTAGAGTCCTCCACTGTGAAGGACTGTTATGGAGGGATATTAAGTGGAATTGAAGAAAAGGCTCTTGCTGCAGAGACTGTACCAACGATGGTTACATAACTCTGAGGCCTGCCAGAGCTGAACGTACGGCTAAACCTTCGTTGGTATACAAAAGGACATTACATGAGCGTGAAAGTAAACCAGAGCAACAAGACAAGTAATGGAATTTGCGAGGGAAATTATGTCAGTTGGTTCCATGTCAACTGAACTTTTTTTCTCTCCTTGAGAACATGTTTCTCTTTCGAAAAGCAATTTCAGTTGGCAATTCTTCACTTGGTTTTGATGGAGATGTTCCCGGGAAGAAAACACTGAGGCCAGGAGGCTGTGTGGTCGAACAGAAGGGACGACAGGAGTCTCCAATCCATCTTGTCTGTTTGTGTGAAATCCAGGCCACTTTGTCCAAAATGACTAAGGATCCAGATGATCTAATTAGAATGAATTAACAAAATAAGTGATATTTACTGTTTCATGTTGTTGGCCCTCTGTGTGCATCTCTGCAGAATAATAGTCAGGGAATTACATTTTGATAGGGTGCTTTCTGAGATAATACTCTGTTCTGCTTTGCCTGCTCTGTGTAGGTCATGGCATGTATCTCTATCTCCTTCCAGTGTGATGCCATCGTTTTTTCAAGATGCTTTCAATCACTTTTTGTCATTAACAGTTCATGCCATACTTGTTTTCTCCTACTACAGTGAGTGAAGATGAGGCACGAGCGATGAAGCACATTTATAAATCCACAATTGAGCCCATACACACTGAAGTTGTACAACTGATTTAGAGCAGAGACCTTTTCTGACAAAAAGAGTTAAACAATGGTTGTGTAAACATTTTTGTGCAGACAAACATTTCCGTTGTATCACACCATTCTGTCAAATGCATTATATTAGTGGTGTTGTCTTGACTAGAGCTGCTTCCAGGCATCACAATTGGCTAACACCCAGTAGTTATTCAATTTGATGAACCTTGATCCCATTGGTCAACTAAAAAACTTTCTTCCCTTGTCTGGTCTTACCTTGTCTTCTGATCTGTCGATCATTACCTGTTCTTAGTATGAGCCATTTCATCACTTCAGATAAGGGTCTCCATTTTTTCAGAGTAGTGTGCTGCTCCTAGAAATCAGTCTCTACTTTTGACATGGGAGCAGCAGATTGAAGCCCAAGGGCCATGGAAGACCTCAGAGAAACTGACAGAAGAACAGCCTGCAATGCCTGATACATGGAACAACCTCTACCTTATTGAATAGCTGTCATTACCTGGGTGGTTGAAGAAGATGTAGGTCTACTGAACCTGGGTGGTTGAAGAAGATGTAGGCCTACTGACCCTGGGTGGTTGAAGAAGATGTAGGTCTACTGAACCTGGGTGGTTGAAGAAGATGTAGGCCTACTGAACCTGGGTGGTTGAAGAAGATGTAGGCCTACTGAACCTGGGTGGTTGAAGAAGATGTAGGCCTACTGAACCTGGGTGGTTGAAGAAGATGTAGGCCTACTGAACCTGGGTGGTTGAAGAAGATGTAGGCCTACTGAACCTGGGTGGTTGAAGAAGATGTAGGTCTACTGAACCTGGGTGGTTGAAGAAGATGTAGGCCTACTGAACCTGGGTGGTTGAAGAAGATGTAGGTCTACTGAACCTGGGTGGTTGAAGAAGATGTAGGCCTACTGACCCTGGGTGGTTGAAGAAGATGTAGGTCTACTGAACCTGGGTGGTTGAAGAAGATGTAGGCCTACTGAACCTGGGTGGTTGAAGAAGATGTAGGCCTACTGAACCTGGGCGGTTGAAGAAGATTTAGGCATACTGAACCTGGGTGGTTGAAGAAGATGTAGGCCTACTGAACCTGGGTGGTTGAAGAAGATGTAGGCCTACTGAACCTGGGTGGTTGAAGAAGATGTAGGCCTACTGAACCTGGGTGGTTGAAGAAGATGTAGGCCTACTGAACCTGGGCGGTTGAAGAAGATTTAGGCATACTGAACCTGGGTGGTTGAAGAAGATGTAGGCCTACTGAACCTGGGTGGTTGAAGAAGATGTAGGCCTACTGACCCTGGGTGGTTGAAGAAGATGTAGGCCTACTGACCCTGGGTGGTTGAAGAAGATGCAGGCCTACTGAACCTGGGTGGTTGAAGAAGATGTAGGCCTACTGAACCTGGGTGGTTGAAGAAGATGTAGGCCTACTGAACCTGGGTGGTTGAAGAAGATGTAGGCCTACTGAACGTGTTTATTTATTTGTTTATTTATTTAGATCTCCATTAGCTTTTGCAAAAGCAGCATCTACTCTCCCTGGAGTCCAAGGAAGTGTTAGTCCACAAGGAGTTCACGCTTTGAAGTCACTTTCATGAGACAATTATGTGAGTGTTTTAGCGAAATGTCAGATATGCGGCAGTTACAGTGTTATCTCTGTACAATACATTTGTTTGTATCAAGCCGTAATCCTCTAGGGGAGGACCTTTTAAGCTAACAATTGAAATTGCTTTAAGATGGTCATACCAAGAAGCATTTAGCTATTTGATTTTTAAGACCTCTTAAGGTATATAAAAAAAATATATATACATAACTTATTTAATGAAACATTGAATTTGGCATTACTGCTATTATTCAAAAGAAACACATTGAAGAACAGATTCATTACATGGAACAACGGTCCAAATAAAAAACTGAAGGACGTTTGTTCTGAAGTGTCTGTCCTATATCTGAGAGATATAGGAAAGATTGTTGTTTTTAACGTGTATTTATCCTATTATTTTAGACACTAAACTACTTTATCTCCATCTCTAGTACTTCCATTAATTAAAAAAAAACTGGTAGCTGGGATCTTCAGATGAGTCTTGTGAGAGTCTCAGCTTTCCACAGATGAGCCCAAAATGGCAATCCATCCAAGTGTGCCAACTCTTATGTAAATGAGAGAAAAAAATTGAGAATCAGAAAGAGATGGGTCCAGAGGATATGGATTCATTCCAATTCCCTTGAAAAAGAAAAGGAGAGCTGCACACTCTAGGAGCGCAGATGCAATAATTGAATAACCTAATAACCAACGTTCTGACAGAAAAGTAGTCTTCATCAGGGTACAATGACAAACACTGCGGGTCACTAGTTTATATAGTGTCAAAGGACACACACATGTGTCTGTAATCATGGCCGGGTGTGGCCTGATATCATTGGTTAATTTTCAGATATAAATAGAACATACAAAAAACATGAATGAGAGCATGCCATCATAGATACAGTGTGGCTACATAAGCCTACAAACATTTACAATGAATAGGAAAATCACAACAATCACAAGAATGGCTTCAGATCAAAGTTTACGTTGAGACTGAAGGGAGCTAGGGAGGGTGACATGTTCGATGCCGATATAACGTAGAGACGAAATCGAGTGCTTTGCTTCCAAAAAGTGGGCCGCAACTGGGCACGGTGAGTTTTTACACCGAATGGCGCTACGAGATTCACACTTTTCATTCGCGCTTCTTTTTAACCACATCATTTTTACCACAAGGACAAGTTATAAGATATATAACTTCCCAATTCCCTGCCATCACAAAGGAGCGAACACCATCTGAAGTCCATGACTCACACAATCTTACAAAACATGTCCATCTGCCAGCCAAGGCCATAATCTTCTATCATATCCTATATACAAACAGCAAGCATCATGGAGTCTACCCCTATGTCCTAAAATCCATATAGACGGACGGACGGACGGACGGACTCGGCAACCAAGTCTGACTATTATGTTATAACTCACGCCTGAGTGTACTGTACATAGCAATGCATCTCTCTATTCTGACTATCCTTCAACTTTCAGAGTGACCCTGGCCTGTGAACTGTCTCTCAATGATGTCCCATTAGGCCCTCCGTTACGGTGTCAATGCCGAGGCTGTCCTAATATGGACACCATACTCCATAGCCCCATTACATCAGACTGAATAGCCTACTGTATGCTATTGTTTGTGTTTAGTCCTTTATCATCGTATAATTGTTTTGTGTTTGAATAGACATTTGCTATGCTATGCTTTTCTTTTGACTGCTATGTGGGTGTACTTGGATACATTAGAAGAGCATTCAGTGCTGTACATGCATGCCGATATCTCTGGATCAGAAAGGTCAAGGAAAGGATTGTGGATCAAGATAAGTTTATCATAAACTGTGTCAAATTATATCTGGCATAGCTACACTAGTGTTCCAATACTTCCTGCTTCAGTTTTGGACCGATGCAGTTACAATAAGTCACTCTCTTCCGCCAACTGCCAAGACACATTCACTTTGGACGCCTTTCTGAATGACTAGAGGGATCATTCCTGCATGTCTTTTTGTTGTTGTTTGTAATTCAGGATATGGGATGATACACAAGCCTTTCATGGATTCCATAGTACAATGAAACCTTACAGTAAACAGTGATGAAACAGTGACTGACATCAGTTGATTGGAATGCGGAATGATATGCTATTGCTATTGGGTTCATTTCAATGGGGTGCCTCTCAATAGTCTAAGTGTCTTCTTCTCCTTGTCTCCTAACCTTCATCTGTACTAACCTGAGGGGACAGGACATGTGAAAGAATTATCGCCTGTCTAGTTCAATTAGGACAGTTCACATGAAGGAAAGGAGATGAGGAGAGAAAGCCACCTTAGAGTTAAGAACATACCCACTAAAAAGGCTGACAATGGATGAGGCGTTTACAGTATTTCCCTTCAGTTCTAAACACTTTGACTTTAACAAGTCCTTCTATCCGATCAGTGCTCTTGCAAAAGCATTGCATAATGCTTAGATGATGAGAAATGAACTGACACTCAGTTTGTACACTCATCGGTATGACAGTCCCCAGATCCAGAACAGAGGCTGGGAAACAGACAGTGTTAAATAGTGTCATGACTACATGGAACTCTCTGGTAACCCAGGTAACTCAAGCTAGCTATAAAACCAGATTTAAAAACCATAAAAATACCACCCTATGGCAGGATGGGGACTGTGAAGAGCCACACAGAAATGTTGAACCTTTTTTTATTGTATTTTTCATTGTATTATTATGTCACTTTTGATGGGAGTGTCTGCTGAATGGCTAAATTTCAATGTAAATGTGTGTGTATTTATTTATATTATTTATTTGATTTGTTATGTTGTTTCCTGTTTGGACTCCAGGAAGAGTAGCCATTGCCTCAGCAGCAGCAAATTGGGGATCCTAATAAATATCAAAATACAAAATGCTAAACTGTACAGAAATCCGACTTAGAATAACTCTGAAATGATCTAGGCATTTCCCATGGCTGAAAGACTCTAGGTATTGTACAGAAATCAGACTGATACTTGACTGCATACCTGGAACACCCTGACCTGCCCAATCATGTTGTTTGGCACACAGAGGTAAATAGCACTTCCTTTTAACTGATACTGATGCCGCACCCTTACAGAACATTCCAGAACACGTCTTGCCGCTTTCTGTCTTCATCTTTCTTTCTTAATGCTGTCATTAAGTTACTTGACATTTGCAGAATAAAGGACAAACGCTCACATAGGGTATTTATTGGTTTTGCTGAGTTATGGACCTTTAAAGGCTCATACATTGCCTTCAGAAAGTATTCATACCTCTTGACTTATTCCACATTTTGTTGTGTTAGAGCCTGAATTCAAAATGGATTAAATAGATGTTTCTTCTCATCAATTTGAACATAATGTCCCATAATGACAAAGTGAAAACGTGTTTTAAGAAAGTTTTGCAAATTTATTTAAAATGAAATACAGAAATAGCTCATTTACATAAGTATTCACACCCCTGAGTCAATACATGTTAGAATCACTTTTGGCAGCGATTGCAGCAGTGAATCTTTCTGGGTAAATCTCGAAAAGCTTTGCGAACATGAATTGTACAATATTTGCATATTATTATTTTTTTAATTCTTCAAGCTCTCAGTTAGTTTTTGATCATTGCTAGACAGCCATTTTCAAGTCTTGTCATTGATTTTCAAGTCAATTTAAGTCAAAATGTAACTAGGTCATACAGGAACATTCAATGTTGTCTTGGTAACCAACTCCACTGTATATTTGGCCTTGTGTCTTAGGTAATTGTCCTGCTGAAAGGTACATTTGTCTCACTGTGTCTCATGGAAAGCAGACTGAACCAGGTTTTCCTCTAGGATTTTGCCTGTGCTTAGCTCTATTCC
Source organism: Oncorhynchus masou masou (assembly GCF_036934945.1). Taxonomy (NCBI): domain Eukaryota; kingdom Metazoa; phylum Chordata; class Actinopteri; order Salmoniformes; family Salmonidae; genus Oncorhynchus; species Oncorhynchus masou. The sequence goes on along the minus strand of NC_088239.1, from coordinate 77,669,642 downwards.
GTTTATTTTTAAAGAAAATCTAAATCCCTAGTCCTTGCAGATGACAAGTATACCCATGCGTGATGCAGCCACCACAACGCTAGAAAATATGAAGAGTGGTACTTAGTGATGTGTTGTGTTGGATTTTCCCCAAACATAATACTTGGTATTCAGGACATAAAGCATTTACAAGCATTTCGCTATGCCCACAATAACATCTGCTAAATATGCATATGTGACCAATAACATTTTATTTGATTTAAAGTGAATTTCTTTGCCACATTTTCAGCTGCTTTACTTTAGTGCCTTATTGCAAACAGGATCCATGTTTTGGAATATTTTAATTCTTTACAGGCTTTCTTCTTTTCACTCTGTCATTTAGGTTAGTATTGTTTAGTAACTACAATGTCGTTGATCCATCCTCAGTTTTCTTCTATTACAGCTACTAGACTCTGTAACTAATCACTGAGCAGTTTCCTTCCTCTCTGGCAACTGAGTTAGGAAGGACACCTGTATATTTGTAGTGACTGGGTGTATTGATACACCATCCAATGTGTAATTAATGACTTCACCATGCTCAAAGGGATATTCATTCTCTGTGGGGTTTTTTGTTGACCAATCTACCAATAGGTGCCTTTGCGAGGCCTTGGAAAACCTCCCTGGTATTTGTGGTTGAATCTGTGTTTTGAAATTCATTGTTCGGCTGAGGGACCTTACAGATAATTGTATGTGTGGGGTACAGAGATGAGATAGTCATTCAAAAATCATGTTAAACACTATTGCACACAGAAAGAATCCATGCAACCTATGTCTTGTTAAGAAAAGTTTTACTCCTGAACTTATTTAGGTTTGCCGTAACGAAGAGGTTAAAAGCGTATTGATTCAAGACATTTCAGCTTTTCAAAAAACATAATTCAACTTTGACATTATAGAGTATTGTGTGACACAACATTTTTAATCCATTTTAAATCAGAATGTAACACAACAAAATGTGGAAAAAGTAAAGGGGTGTGAGTGAATAGATAGACACTGTAAGTATTGCTCTGGTTGTGTACAGAACAACCATATGTCTGAGCCAGCTAATGGAATGTCCGGATTTGCCACTCTAGCACTCTGCTCCGCAATGGATGGAACCGGAAACTTTGTTGCAGAAACAATGGGCTTGACTGGGCGTCTTGCCCTGCACTGCGTTGCACAGGACTTTGTGGTTTATGGGATATCTCTCTCTCTCTCTCTCTCTCTCTCTCTCTCTCTCTCTCTCTCTCTCTCTCTCTCTCTCTCTCTCTCTCTCTCTCTCTCTCTCTCTCTCTCTCTCTCTCTCTCTCTCTCGTACCAATGGACGTCGGCTTTTAATTTGCATCTCTCAAACCCAGCAGATTTAATGAAGTTAAAAAATATTTTCCTTAAGAAGACACACTCCTTTACATTGGGGACCCGTGAGGTCCCCTTTGAACATGGAAAGGGGGATACCGATGCCTCTCTCTCCCTGAGTAGTGTGTGTACCAATGGACACCAGCTTTTAATTTGTATCTGAAATGTGTCTGCCACATTTAACCCAACCCATCTGAATTTTAACCCAACCACATCTTCATCAACCAAGGAACAGTGGGTTAACCGCCTTGCTCAGGGGTAGTTCAACATATTTTTACCTTGTCAGCTCAGGGAATCAATCCAGCAACCTTTCGGTTACTGGCACAACACTCTAACCACTAGGCTACCTGTTGGTTCAATTGGAACCCATTGAACTGAGCTGTGGAACATGTAGGATCTAAATTTGATCGCCATGTTATTGCAGGACTTGATTTGCCGTAAATAAAATATATCAACCCCTACAAAAACGTCCATTAATTATAATCCACTCAATAATTCACATTTCCTGTTGCTGCAGGATTATTTTCCTGCTGTGAGAAACTGGTCAAATGAAGATCCTAAATCTGTTAGAAGTGTGTAACATGGGTGCATCAGCAGACGTTGACATATTGTTCCATCTAAATCACCTAATGTGAACCTATCCATAGGTTCATCCGCCATTGCAGCCAATCATGATGATGTATGTTTGGTTTTATATCTACAAGGCAATAAGTATAATATGATCATTAAAGATAATTGTTGGCAAGGATTAATTTGATCTCTGATAGAATGATTACATTTACATTACATTTAAGTCATTTGGCAGACGCTCTTATCCAGAGCGACTTACAAATTGGTGAATTCACCTTATGACATCCAGTGGAACAGCCACTTTACAATAGTGCATCTAAATCATTTAAGGGGGGGTGAGAAGGATTACTTTATCCTATCCTAGGTATTCCTTAAAGAGGTGGGGTTTCAGGTGTCTCCGGAAGGTGGTGATTGACTCCGCTGTCCTGGCGTCGTGAGGGAGTTTGTTCCACCATTGGGGGGCCAGAGCAGCGAACAGTTTTGACTGGGCTGAGCGGGAACTGTACTTCCTCAGTGGTAGGGAGGCGAGCAGGCCAGAGGTGGATGAACGCAGTGCCCTTGTTTGGGTGTAGGGCCTGATCAGAGCCTGGAGGTACTGCGGTGCCGTTCCCCTCACAGCTCCGTAGGCAAGCACCAAGGTCTTGTAGCGGATGCGAGCTTCAACTGGAAGCCAGTGGAGAGAGCGGAGGAGCGGGGTGACGTGAGAGAACTTGGGAAGGTTGAACACTAGACGGGCTGCGGCGTTCTGGATGAGTTGTAGGGGTTTAATGGCACAGGCAGGGAGCCCAGCCAACAGCGAGTTGCAGTAATCCAGACGGGAGATGACAAGTGCCTGGATTAGGACCTGCGCCGCTTCCTGTGTGAGGCAGGGTCGTACTCTGCGGATGTTGTAGAGCATGAACCTACAGGAACGGGCCACCGCCTTGATGTTAGTTGAGAACGACAGGGTGTTGTCCAGGATCACGCCAAGGTTCTTAGCGCTCTGGGAGGAGGACACAATGGAGTTGTCAACCGTGATGGCGAGATCATGGAACGGGCAGTCCTTCCCCGGGAGGAAGAGCAGCTCCGTCTTGCCGAGGTTCAGCTTGAGGAGGTGATCCGTCATCCACACTGATATGTCTGCCAGACATGCAGAGATGCGATTCGCCACCTGGTCATCAGAAAGGGGAAAGGAGAAGATTAATTGTGTGTCGTCTGCATAGCAATGATAGGAGAGACCATGTGAGGTTATGACAGAGCCAAGTGACTTGGTGTATAGCGAGAATAGGAGAGGGCCTAGAACAGAGCCCTGGGGGACACCAGTGGTGAGAGCGCGTGGCGAGGAGACAGATTCTCGCCACGCCACCTGGTAGGAGCGACCTGTCAGGTAGGACGCAATCCAAGCGTGGGCCGCGCCGGAGATGCCCAACTCGGAGAGGGTGGAGAGGAGGATCTGATGGTTCACAGTATCGAAGGCATCCGATAGGTCTAGAAGGATGAGAGCAGAGGAGAGAGAGTTAGCTTTAGCAGTGCGGAGTGCCTCCGTGATACAGAGAAGAGCAGTCTCAGTTGAATGACTAGTCTTGAAACCTGACTGATTTGGATCAAGAAGGTCATTCTGAGAGAGATAGCGGGAGAGCTGGCCAAGGACGGCACGTTCAAGAGTTTTGGAGAGAAAAGAATGAAGGGATACTGGTCTGTAGTTGTTGACATCGGAGGGATCGAGTGTAGGTTTTTTCAGAAGGGGTGCAACTCTCGCTCTCTTGAAGACGGAAGGGACTTAGCCAGCGGTCAGGGATGAGTTGATGAGCGAGGTGAGGTAAGGGAGAAGGTCTCCGGAAATGGTTTGGAGAAGAGAGGAGGGGATAGGGTCAAGCGGGCAGGTTGTTGGGCGGCCGGCCCCCGTCACAAGAAGCGAGATTTCAGTTGCATGGCAGTTGCAAAATCTCTATTATAGCATTGACTATCTCTTCATCATTCTCATCTGTTGTTATTGTCTCAGACATAGCACACAACGTAATTATCAACGCAGAGCAACAGAGTATTGATTTTGGCTGTGTCCCCAAAAGAACACCTTGCAACACCTTGGTAACACCCTTGATAAGCAGAGAGAGGAAGGGAGCAAACATTGTGGTTGAGAACAAATACAAAGTTCTGTTTATTTCCGGCGGCTGCACCCTGGTTGAAAAGGGCTCCACTCAAACTCTATCTAGCCTCACATTTCACCACCTTAATGAAGTCACAGGGCATTCGTCAAAGTGGGGACAGGAGGAGAGGAGGAGAGGGCAGACGTGTGACCGCCAAAGGGAAACGCAGAAACAGAAAGTATGGATGGAGTCCCCGAACTCCAAACAACTTCTATAACAAGTTCTAAACACCGTATGTAGGTGGCATTGGGAGTGGTTCTACTGCTAACAACATTGTATCACATATCACAAGTTTTTCAAAAACATTTGGAGATATAGGTCATAGTTCATTTTAATGGACACACACACACATCATTGCAAATCTCTATCATTGCAGGTCTACGATCCAAGTGAAAATGTATATATTTTTTTAGCTTGATTGAGTAATTGATCCATATGGGGAAGCTTTGAATCAGAATTGACACATTTATTCACGTTCAAATTCATCCACTAACTACGCACCGTTGCATTCCACACTGTTGTGGGCAGGATGCAGCATGTGTCTCTCACGAGATCCTGCACACTCAGCTCTGACACCACCCTTGTTTAACTAATGTAACATTTACAGAGGGATTGGGAGTTCTTGCGCTAAATGCCATGAATCATATAAATAGTGGCAGCGGTTATCCGAGGAGTGAAAGGATCACAAGGCCTAGCTTACAGTGCGAATGCATAATAACATCAGTTCTCACCGAAAGTAATTAGTCATTCATTGGTAAGCTTTATATTTTGTTGATGTGCCCATATTTGTACTGTATCAGTGAACCCATTTGAACCCTTAATTACCATCAGAACTATTTAACACTGTTAAACTTCGTGTTTAACCTTTGAATGCATCAGCTCTCACAGAAAATAGTAACTCGGAAATTGTAATAATTTAGATTCTACGGTATATGTCCCCCTAGCTGTACTGTATGAACTGTCACTGAACATAAAACACTAATTCATTCTCACCCGGACCTGCTAAGCACTGGTATGCTTCCTGTTACCGAGGAGGGAAGCTTTCTAGACTACATTACATATCCACGTGACAAACTGGTTAACAAATTACATTTTCACAACACAGCTGCAATGCAGTTTTATCAAGGTTTTAAAGCACTATGTAAAAATCCTGCTGGATAGTTAAAAGGACAGTTCACCCAAGTTACAATATGACAAATTGGTTTCCTTACCCTGTATACAGTCTATAGACAAGGAATGACAGCAATTCATGCTTTGGTTCAGTTTCCCTGGCACTGTTTCCACATGCTTGCGTTGTAGCATGTTTTGAGCATCATGTCCTAATCATCCTAAAGTATCTCAAATTGATTGTGAAGCCCAACAAACTCACTTATAGATGATTTGAAGATGATGCGCGGAAATTACTCAAATCAGCCGCATTATTTGAATGGGATTTGTGCCACAAACCAAAGCATGGATTACTGTCATACCTTGTCTATAGACTGCTTACAGGGTAATGAAACCAATATGCCATTTTGTAATTTGGGTGAACTATCCCTTTAAGAGCTCTGTGGGAACATACATCTTAGGTTAATGGATGCATGATGAATATACAACATTGTCATCGGTATATGTGGAGTTTATACTTATTCACAGCTGTCATTTATATAAATGGTGAAGAGAGCAGGCCTTTGAATAGTACCTTGTGGTACTCCTTTCTAAACAAATTACACTTTGTTATCCAGAACCTGCACAAAAGCATTAGCTAGCCCTCCATTGTGTGTCTACACACCAACATCAGGGAAAGGATTACATACAGTATGTACTATTGTAGAACACTCAGCTTTAACATCATTAGGCCTATTGCTATAGATCAAACTCTATACTAAATGTACAATATTTAGTTGTTGTACCAGTCCTGTAATTTAACCCTCCCTAAATTAAAAGTAATTTCTCGTGATTATAATGTTTTCAATGAGCCAAATAACACATTGAAAGAAAGAATGGGTCTTTTAACGCTCGGCCTAAGATTACCCGCGTCACAAGGAGGATGCTCACTGACAGTAAGTAACAGAGACTGTGGTAGACTGCAGCTGAGCGACTAAAGCTGGCATGCGGAAATTTGCATCCCCCCACGTCTGACAGAGAGGGAGAATGTCACACAGAGTCCGGATGGAACTGAGAAGCTGACTGTGGGTGAGAGACGTGTTTATGTAGGGCTCCTGCTTGGTGAGTAAAGCTTGGCTGTGTTAGAATACAGTCGAAGAAGGCTTACGCTGTGGGCAAAGCTGGTTGAGATGACGTCGTAGTGAAGGTGTCACAATGTAATGACGCCATTACTTCATGTTAGTATTCACAATGTGTTTTTGTTTAGAGAACTGTGTTTCTCTAAAATATCACATTTATAATGAATTGATTTATAACATATTCTAACAGATAATGTTTGTTTAATAGAGGGCATGATTCTGGAACTTATGAAATTAAAGGTAGAATCAAAGACAAGTGTAATTCATTTGACCTTGAAGTCAAAAAGCAATGGAGTGACTCAAAAATCATGTTAAAACATTTTTTTAAACCACAATGTAAACAGCTACCAACCCTTTCAAAGAACCCTTCTGTGTAATCAGAAAGTTAAGGCCTGTGATAATTTTATCAACACCCTGAGTCCACGGCCAAGGCCTCAGTGCCCAAGCCTTTAATCTCTGTGTATACGGTGTATTGATCGCCAGAGCTTTTTTAAAGTGTGTGTTCAGTCACACATTGATCTGGTTAATGACCACAGACCTGCCTCTGATGAGAACTGAAGACTTGGGTTACGATCCAAAGGGGCCATAGGGTTCTGGTCAAACGTAGTACATAGGGAACAGGGTGCCGTTTGGGATTCATCCCAAGGCCTCAAACATTGAAGATCAAACCGAGGTCAGCAAACGTAGAGCCAATGGGTTAACTAAGGTGATAGAAGTAGCAGGCCGATAATTTGCATTGAGCTATTCATGTATTCAAAAGTATCCAAGAAGCGATTCATGTTTCACAATGGGTCCTGTTCAAATTATATCCGTGGTCAAATAAAGCATGCCCTGCTGCAAAAACTTGTGGTAGGAAATGGATTGTTTGACCAAGTGCACTTCATAGGAAGAGTGAGGAAGCGGGGGAGGGAGGGAAAAAGACAGAGAACAGATAGAAGGACAGAGAATAGTGAGAAATAGAGATGCTTAACAACTTGAAATGATCTGCCATAGTGGACCTCTAAAGTAGATAGTGAGTCTTTATCTGAAATGTCCTGACACTACCCCGACATAAACCCTGTTACAATGATAACAACCATGTGACAACTAATTCTAAAGTGGCATGACAACATGTTTTTGAATCAGCTTGTGTGAGAACCCTGCAGCAACAACACTAAACAACAACAACAAAAAATAGTTTTTTTTGGCGTGCAACTATTCCCTTTCTCAAAGAGATGTTTTTCAGCTTACCTCTAAAAGGTAGGATGTGTGTCATTCAGAGGGTTACAGAAATAGAAACAGCGTGACCGTCAGTAGATAAGGCAAATAAGCCACAGACCTCTTACAATTGAAAGTAAAAGAAAACAAGCAGATAGGCCTGGTAAAATGCAAACATTCACGCAGAGTCATTAGGAGAGAGCCCAGCTAGCACATTTGGTTCCTTGGAAGTTGTGGGAACATATGTTTTTGGATTACCATTGGTTGTGGAGTGAAGCCATACGTTTCCTACATTTTAAATACATTCCAACAGTATTTAAAAAGTATATATAAAAAATATGTAAAATTCATCAAAACCTATTATTCAATCTATTTCAAAATAGATTATTTTAGAATGCATTTTCGCATGTGTTTATCAATATATTTTAAAATGTATTGTATAAATATATTCCAACATGCATTTGTTAATAAATAAAATTATTAAAATGTATGGCAAATACACAACATTGGACAAATCATATCATAATGAAATGGTGACTGGCTGAACAATGAAACTTTAGTAGGCAGTTTGGCATCACATGCACTTATGTCAGTGTCATTAAGACTGCAGAACTGGCAGAGTAGGAACTCAACCTCCAATCACAGAACACAACATAACACATGACAATCCGTCTCATTGCAGGCCTAAGAGCACTAAAACAAAGCCACATACCAAAAGCACTAACATGCATTTAAATGCATTTAAATGATTACAAACATACATTATATTGCAGCCTACGTCCAGCGGGCAGAAGTTGTTCCACAAAATGTGGGTATTTTGCATCCCTTTGATATGTCCCTTTGATATGTTAAGTAGAAGTTCTGCACCAATATTGGATTTAAAAAGCCTGTTATATGAAATGAAGTGCCCTTTAATATAGACCACATGGCGAATTAATTCAGCATTTTGACATGTCCTGCTGGGCAACCTCTGTGACTCTTAGGAATATTTGAACCCACTAACTCCCCCAAATCCTTTTCGCCATCATTGTAAAGCCTTAGTTATTTCATTGCTTTGACAGTTACTTCTGAAGGTTATTTTTTTAACGTGATTTAGTGAATCATTTACTTCTGTCCCTCATTTTAAGGTCAACTCTGTTACGTGAACTGAACACTCATTTTAAAAATATATTGAAACTATTCCTTTTAAAATATTGATTTCAAAAGAAACATTGATTATCTAATAGTCAAGTCATAGTGTAAAAGCAGGTGAGATGATTCTACTTTTTGGCCATTTTCTGGTGTTTTGCAGTGTAAAACTGAGCGGTCGAGAATAATTTGTCAACCCTGTTACCCATAATCAGACAGACTAGAAACAATAAAATAAATGCATTCAATTGCCGCTTCCTGTTGCGTACAACAAGCTTTCACAAGACGATTCATGGCTGATTTAACTAGTTATAATTACCAGATGGAGACTGATGGCGCTGACAGATAGGGCAGCTCTGCTTCTAGCTCCCAAGCAACTTTGCAGCATTTTTTTTGTGTGTTATTTGTTACATTATTATGCCAGGATTTTTTTGTGTTATTACTTACAGCCGGAAATACCTTTTGGATATCAGAGTGGCAGTAACTCACCAGCATTACAACCAGGAATACAACATTCCCGAATTGGATCAGGGAATGTAACATACTGGGGTTATAATGTCCCTGTCCATACAGCCAGCTGGGTTCTTAGTACATCGCGCAGACAGGAATAAAGAACTCTCTGGGAAGAAAAAAGGTGGCGGTGTATGTTTCATGATTAACTACTCATGGTGTGATTGTGATGACATACAGAAACTCAAGTCCTTTGGTTCACCGCACCGAGAATACCTCACAATCAAATGCCGACTGTATTACCTCCTAAGAGAATTCTCTTTGGTTATAGTCACAGCCGTGTATATTCCCCATCAAGTCGATACCACGACAGCTCTCTACACTGGACTTTATGCAAATTATAAACCACGTATCCTGAGGCCGCATTTATTGTAGCTGGGGATTATAACAAAGCAAATTTAAGGAAACCGCTACCGAAGTTCTACCAACACATTGACTGTAGTACTCGCTCTGGTTAAACATTGGACCACTGCTACTCAACTTTTCAAAATGCCTATAAGGCCCTCCCCCGCCCTCCCTTCGGTAAATCTAATCACGACTCCATTTTGCTCCTCCCTTCCTATAGGCTGAAACTCAGTACCCATGCTAGGGTCTATTCAACGCTGGTCTGACCAATCGGAATCCATGCTTCAAGATTGTTTTGATCACAAGGACTGGGATATGTCCCGGGTAGCCTCTGAGAATAACATTGACGAATACACAGATACAGTGACTGAGTTCATCAGAAAGTGTATAGGAGATGTTGTACACACTGCGACTATTAAAACCTACCCAAACCAGAAACCATGGATAGATGGCAGCATTCGTGCAAGACAGAAAGCGCAAACAATCGCATTTAACCACAGAAAGGTGACTGGGAATATGGCCGAATACAAACGGTGTAGTTATTCCCTCCGTAAGGCAATCAAATCGGAAAAACGTCAGTACAGAAACTGAGTGGAGTCACAATTAAACGGCTCAGACATGAGACATATGTGGCAGGGTCTACCGACAATCACGTACCTCAAAGGGAAAACCAGCCACGTTGCGAACACTGACGTCTTGCTTCCGGACAAGCTAAACACCTTCTTCGCCCGCTTTGAGGATAACACAGTGCCACCGATGCGACCTGCTACCAATGACTGTGGGCTCTCCTTCTCTGTGGCTGACGTTAGTAAGACATTTAGGCGTGTTAAACCTCGCAAGACTGCCGGATCAGACGGCATCCCTAGCCGCATCATCAGAGCATGCGCATACCAGCTGGCTGGAGTGTTTACGGACATATTCAATCTCCTCCATATCCCAGTCTGCTGTCCCCACTTGCTTCAAGATTGTTCCTGTATCAATAAAGCAAAAGTAACTGAACTAAATGACTATTGCCCCATAGCACTCACTTCTGTCTTCATTAAGTGCTTTGAGAGGCTAGTTAAGGATCATATCACCTCTGCCTTACCTGACAACCTAGACCCACTTTACCACCCCAATAGATCCACAAACGATTTAATCGCCATCACACTCCACACTGCCCTATCCCATCTGGACAAGAGGAATACCTATGTGAGAATGCTATTCATTGACTACAGCTCAGTGTTCAACACCATAGTACCCTTAAAGCTCATCACTAAGCTAAGGATCCTGGGACTAAACACCTCCCTCTGCAACTGGATCCTGGACTTCCTGATGGGCTGTCCCCAGGTGGGGAGGGTAGGTAGCAACACATCTGCCAGGCTGATCCTCAACACTGGAGCTCCCCAAGGGTGTGTGCTCAGTCGCCTCCTGTACTCCCTGTTCACCCACGACTGCATGGCCAGGCACGACTCCAACACCATCATTAAGTTCGCAGACGACACAACAGTGGTAGGCCTGATCACCGACAACGACGAGACAGCCTATAGGGAGGAGGTCAGAGACCTGGCCGGGTGGTGCCAGAATAACAACCTAGCCCTCAACGTAACCAAGACTAAGGAGATCATTGTGGACTACAGGAAAAGGAGGACTGAGCAAGCCCCATTCTCATCGACGGGGCTGTAGTGGAGCAGGTTGAGAGCTTCAAGTTCCTTGGTGTCCACATCACCAACAAACTAGAATGGTCCAAACACACCAAGACAGTCGTGAAGAGGGCACGACAAAGCCTATTCCCTTTCAAGATTTGGCCTTGGTCCTGAGATCCTCAAAAGGTTCTACAGCTGTCTGCCATCCAGGACCTCTACACCAGGCGGTGTCAGAGGAAGGCCCTTAAAATTGTCAAAGACCCCAGCCATAGAGTGTTCTCTCTACTACTGCATGGCAAGCGATACTGGAGTGGAAAGTATAGGAGAAAAAGGCTTCTCATCAGTTTCTACCCCCAAGCCATAAGACTCCTGAACAGATAATCAAATGGCTACCCAGACTATTTGCATTGTGTCCCCCCCCCAACCCCTCTTTTACGCTGCGGCTACTCTCTGTTTATCATATATGCATAGTCATTTTAATTATACATTCATGTACATACTACCTCAATTGGACCGACCAAGTGCACCTGCACATTGGCTAACCAGGCTATCTGCATTGTGTCCCGCCACCCACCACCTCCTATTTACGCTACTGCTACTCTCTGTTCATCATATATGCATAGTCACTTTAACCATATCTACATGTACATACTACCTCAATCAGCCTGACTAATCGGTGTCTGTATGTGTTCTCGCTACTTTTATAGCCTCGCTACTGTTTTTCACTGTCTTTTTACTGTTGTTTTTTATTTCTTTACTTACATATTGTTCACCCAATACCTTTTTTGCACTATTGGTTAGAGCCTGTAAGTAAGCATTTCACTGTAAGGTTGTTGTATTCGGCGCACAAGACAAATAAACTTTGATTTGATTTGATTCCTGTTGTAGTGATAAGATTATCTACAGATATGAGAATAAGTATGTAGGAAGTCTGTGTGTACAATGATCTGCACCTACACAGAATCAGAATGTGGACAAGATCAGGACAAAGGACACAAGTTAGAACCAGGTATTAACAGGGCTTGAGATAGATTGTTAGTGAAGGAAGCAGAGGGTACAAGGTATCGTGTAAAAATATTATACTAGCACACACAGACAGATTGAAACACACAGACACAAGCGTACACACGCACACAGACAGATTGAAACACACAGACACAAGCATACACACGCACACACACACACACAGACAGATTGAAACACACAGACACAAGCATACACACACACACACACACACACACACACACACAGACACAGACACACACACACACACACACACACACACACACACACACACACACACACACACACACACACACACACACACACACACACACACACACACACACACACACACACACACACACACACACAGTCTATATGTTATTAATCCTTGTTGTAAAGAATGTCTTGATACATTATGAGGAGATAAATTACATGATACAATACAGCATTAAATCTAAACATGCATTATATTGCACTTCTCAATCATGGAACTTCAAAAAATATTTATAGATAAACATGAATACATAACAGTGCATTAAATGCCTTTGGCTAAAATGACCTTGAAACCTCATTGGTATTCCAAGCAGGTGAGCGCAATATAAAAACTTATTGGGCTTGACTATAGAGACTAGACCACACCAAAGTGACTGTGAAATGATCTTCCATCACAAAAATATCAAGAGTAGACAAATTGCATTTGTAGATGAGAGACAGAGAGAGGGAGGATACTGAGAGATTTGCATATTCTCATTTGCAAAATAAAATGGTATGAGGTTATTTTTTACAATGACTTATTTTCATTACAGTACTACTTACATACTTCTGTCAATTATACTATTGTTCTACAATGTAGAAGACAGTACAAATAAAGAGAAACCCTTGAAAAAGTAGGTGTGTCCAAACGTTTGACCGGTACTGTATGAGTGGTCTGGTTCAGTCATCCAGGAGGATGCATCTACTCTTTTTGAAACTCTTCTGTTGCATATAAGCATTGGCAAATCCTGCTTAGACTCACTCAGGCCTGAACATTGACCCAACCCCACTCTGCCTTAGCCTTCACCCATTGCTCAGTCCCTACAATAGAGATCGCAGCATGGTGGGATTTTGAGCTACAGTTTGATATGCTAATCCTATTGGTTTTGGACTGGGATAACAACACCCTCCATCAGTCAACACGGAATGGTCCAGTCTGAAATAACTGGTGCCTGTAGCCTAATAATAGTAATAATCAGTCAACACGGTCCGGTCTGAAAGAACTGGTGCCTGTAGCCTAATAATAGTAATAATCAGTCAACACGGTCCGGTCTGAAAGAACTGGTGCCTGTAGCCTAATAATAGTAATAATCAGTCAACACGGTCCTGTCTGAAAGAACTGGTTCCTGTAGCCTAATAATAGTAATAATCAGTCAACACGGTCCTGTCTGAAAGAACTGGTTCCTGTGGAGTCAATCACCACCTTCCGGAGACACCTGAAACCCCACCTCTTCAAGGAATACCTAGGATAGGATAAAGTAATCCTTCTCACCCCCCCCCCTTAAATGATTTAGATGCACTATTGTAAAGTGGCTGTTCCACTGGATGTCAGAAGGTGAATTCACCAATTTGTAAGTCGCTCTGGATAAGAGCGTCTGCTAAATGACTTAAATGTAAATGTAAATTATCAAATCTCTCCACCAAGCACCTTTCCTCCAGGCAATCATCTGTGAAATAGGATTAATGATGCATTCGAGTAGGCCTCAGAATCTTGTATTTCCCAGTTGGTGAAGACATAAACAAGACATTAATGATTTCAAGTGCTTTTGAAGTCTTAAATACTCTTCAATTAGATTTTAGATAGACCACATTTTGATCGAAAAGGTGAAACGTCTGTGATGAAACTCGGAAACTTGGGTATCTTTATTCTGGCCCAAGTGTCCGACTTGGAAAGTCATTCTAGAGGTTATTTACGAATCATTAACTGGTACTTCCAAATTTACGACAGCACTCCAATGCACGATTACACCCATACCTTTGCTCATCCTTTCATAAAACACCAACATTTTTGCTTGACACTTTGATTGTATGCTGTGATGTTTCTATGGATATTTGATCATTTCCCCCAGGGATGAGTACACTTAGAAAAAAGCCTTTCAAAAGTGTTCTTTGGCTGTCCCCATAGGATAACCTTTTTTTAGTTCCAGGTAGAACCCTTTTTTGGTTCCAGGTAGAACCATTTTGGGTTCCATGTAGAACACTTTGTGGAAACCAAAACGGTCCAACCTGTAATCAAAAAGTGTTCTTCAAAGGCTTCTTCATTGGGCTTGGCTACTGTATATATTCTAACAGTGATATAGTAGTACATGACCTGATCCCATCTTTCAGGACATCTAGAAGCGTTCCCAGGACCTCTGCAGTGCTAGAACAACACTTTCACGAGATGTACCTCATATATTTTCCATGATGGAAGAAGACGTCTGAAAATAGCAGGTCAGTGCGAGTTCAGGTTCTGTATGAAATGGCCCCATTAATTAATAAAAAGGTCTGAGTTTTGGGACTAATGTTGAACTTAATGTTGAACTTGTCAATGTCTCAGTCCATTATTTTAGAGCTATCCCTTGTCAATGTCTCAGTCCATTATTTTAGAGCTATCCCTTGTCAATGTCTCAGTCCATTATTTTAGAGCTATCCCTTGTCAATGTCTCAGTCCATTATTTTAGAGCTATCCCTTGTCAATGTCTCAGTCCATTATTTTAGAGCTATCCCTTGTCTCCCTTATAGAAATAACAAAAAGCCGAAACATGAAAATAATAGTTGACATAACATTTTGACTGTTCTTTTTCTCTTGCTCTATGTGAACTGTAACTTTAGCTTTTCATATACTTTATTCTGCACTTAAGTTTCTCAGAACATACACATCCTGGTTCAACTAGTCCTCAGACACACCATGAGTAGAGTGAATCAGGTGAATTAGTGCTGGGCTGGAACAAAAACCTGCACACCTTTCAGAGACCGTGGTTGCTTTCCTCTGCCTTCAAACATGCCCAGGCATGTCTCTCTGGTAGTTTAGAAACTACTGTGACCAAGTGAAATCCTGATAATGGAGGCTTATCTATCTGCATGAGCGGCACATGGGTTTTATAGACGCTAATTAGACTCAACGGTAGACAGTGGCACCTTCAGCCCCTACAGGCTATTTACAACTCAGGAGGGAGATTCTACATAACGAGATCCACTTAAGAAGGATTTTACGATTCAAAAAGATTGCAGAATTTGTTCACGTTAGTTAACCTCACTAAGACTGGCAAGATCATCAGTCAACCTTATTGCTAAAAGAGATAGAGAACGAGACTAATGACCAGAGCCTGACACAGACAAAGAGAAAAAGGAAATACTATCCATCCTTTTACCAGTATTAGTTTCTGTTCATGTACTTTCTAGTAGAATTATTATGCATAACACATAAACACCGGTCTCCATTTCCATCAAAATGTCAGAGTAATAGGGAAATTATTATTTGATTATGCTTGGGCACGTTGAAGGAGAGTTGATTTTCTTTACACACACACACACACACACACACACACACACACACACACACACACACACACACACACACACACACACACACACACACACACACACACACACACACACACACACACACACACTGACTTTCCCTGTTACCCTAGAACAAGATGACTAGTGTTGTTGTGGTTAGGCCTCTCAGGTTTACCAGGGCTTGCATCAGTTTCGGTGAGAGTGCTCTGTGGTGCTTTCCATTCCATGGAATGTGTATCATCTGGGAGTGTCACGTGGATCACCTGACCACATGGACTCCAGATCAGAGGCTACTACTATATTTGTGTGTGTGTGTGTGTGTGTGTGTGTGTGTGTGTGTGTGTGTGTGTGTGTGTGTGTGTGTGTGTGTGTGTGTGTGTGTGTGTGTGTGTGTGAATTGTCAAAGTTCCCCTAACTACATAATAAATCCCTTAGACATAAAACACTGACTGACTGGGTATTACTGACCTTTGAACTGTCTGCGATATTAGTAAAGAACACATCATGTTAACCTATTCAAATGATTGGTCAACAAGTTCAATTGTATTTGGGTCAGATCTGGTACAGTAAATGCCACTGTAGATGGAAGTCAATCAAGTGTGGAGTGACTGAGAGCAGATCCAACACCATGGATGGATTGTACTCTATACCATCTACTGTATCTTGCCTATGCCGTTCGGCCATCGCTCATTCATATATTTTTATGTACATATTCTTATTCATTTCTTTACACCCGTGTGTATAAGGTAGTTGTTGTGAAATTGTTCGATTATATTACTTGTTAGATATTACTGCATGGTAGGAACTAGAACCACAAGCATTTTGCTACACTCACATTAACATCTGCTAACCATGTGTATGTGACAAATAACATTTGATTTGATTTTGAAGAGTTTATCCACTGTATCCACTAGATCTAGGTCAATATTTTACAATTCATGATCTGGGCTTGATTTAGTACGCCTTGTGTAATGGAAACAAACCAGTGGATCAAACTGCAACCTAAATCCAGTGCACCCCTAAAGACAGGTAAAGGTGTGCTGCCTCTGCAGCTGACCCTATGCTACTACTGCAGTAGTAGTACATACTATCAACATACTATCACCACATTCAGGTCAGACATAATGTGGATCATTTTGTCAATATGTACGTAGTATAACCATAGGCCATCTTATTTATACATCCCTCCAAACATAGGATACATCTGAAATGGCTCCCCTATGGGTCCTGGTCAAACATAATGCACAATGTAATGCATAGGGCTGCTATGCCAGACGTAGCCATAATCTTGCCTTGAGAAAGCCGTGGTAATTGGTCCTCAAGGCTCAGTTTACCAGGGGTACGTCTGAACGCATTCTACCAGCAGAATTAATGTGGGCTAGCCTTGTTTCTTTGCCAATCACTTGGACTTCCAGGAATTGTTTCACTTGGCTGTGCTTACAGGGGGTGTCCGCACTGCTTTAAAACAATCCTGATTCACACTGGCACGGCACCCTGTTTACCCTGGCCAACTAAAGCCATCATGAAATGACGGGATAAATCCTTGGTGTTTTCATGACTTGGTCAACAGTGCAACCTGAGAGAAAACATTTAGACTCGACCCCCACCACTCTACTCCACTCCCCACCACACCACTCTTCTCCCCTCCCCACCACACCACTCCACTACACTCCCCACTCTCCCTTCTCCACCCTTCCTTTCCCCTCCCCTCCCCTCCACACCACTCCTCTCTGCTCCACACTACCCTCCCCTCCACTCCTCTCCACTCCCCTCCACTCCCCTGCCCTCCACTCCCCTGCTCTCCACTCCACTGCCCTCCACTACCCTCCCCTCCACTCCTGTCCACTCCTCTGCCCTCCACTCCTTGCCCTCCCCTCCCCTGCCCTCCACTCCTCTGCCCTCCACTCCTCTGCCCTCCACTCCCCTGCCCTCCACTACCCTCCACTCCTCTCCACTCCCCTGCCCTCCACTCCTCTGCCCTCCACTCCTCTGGCCTCCACTCCCCTGCCCTCCACTCCCCTGCCCTCCACTCCTCTGCCCTCCACTCCTCTGCCCTCCACTCCCCACCACACCACTCTCCTTTCCCCTCCTCTCACTCCCCTCCAATCAACTCCCCACCACTCCCATCTTCTCCCCTCCCCTCCCCTCCCCACCACTCCTTTCCCCTCCCCTCCACTTCACTCTCCTCCACTGACTGTTGGCTGAGTGTTTCTGGGCCTGATTCAGATATCCCAGTTGACGAACCACTGAAAAAGACCAATGGCCATGCACTGATTATTCCTCCACCATTCCTAATTTAGCCAACGGCAAAAAAAAGCTTGTGTAAGAGGCCAAAAAGACGCTGCGCTTTGAGCTGCCGTTGGAGAAGAGACTCTGGTTGACAGCAAGGCCAGGGTTTTGTCGCCTCTCAAAGCCGGGGTTTTGTCGCCTCTCGAGGCCGGGGTTTTGTCGCCTCTCGAGGACGGGGTTTTGTCGCCTCTCGAGGCCGGGGTTTTGTCGCCTCTCGAGGCCGGGGTTTTGTCGCCTCTCGAGGCCGGGGTTTTGTCGCCTCTCGAGGCCGGGGTTCTGTCGCCTCTCAAAGCCAGGGTTTTGTCGCCTCTCGAGGCCGGGGTTTTGTCTTCTCTCGAGACCGGGGTTTTGTCGGCTCTCGAGTCCGGGGTTCTGTCGCCTCTCGAGGCCGGGGTTCTGTCGCCTCTCAAAGCCAGGGTTTTGTCGCCTCTCGAGGCCGGGGTTTTGTTGTCTCTCGAGGCCGGGGTTTTGTCGCCTCTCGAGGCCAGGGTTTTATCGCCTCTCGAGGCCAGGGTTTTGTCGCCTCTCGAGGCCAGAGTTTTGTCGCCTCTCGAGGCCGGGGTTTTGTCGCCTCTTGAGGCCGGGGTTTTGTCGCCTCTCGAGCCCAGGGTTTTGTCTCCTCTCGAGGCCAGGGTTTTGTCGCCCCTCGACGCCAGGGTTTTGTCGCCTCTCAAAGCCAGGGTTTTGTCGCCTCTCAAGCCCAGGGTTTTGTCGCCTCTCGAGGCCAGGGTTTTGTCGCCTCTCGAGGCCAGGGTTTTGTCGCCTCTCGAGGCCAGGGTTTTGTAGTCTCTCAAAGCCAGGGTTTTGTCGCCTCTCGAGGCCAAGGTTTTGTCGCCTCTCGAGACCCGGGTTTTGTCGCCTCTCGAGGCCAGGGTTTTGTCGCCTCTCGAGGACAGGGTTTTGTCTTCTCTCGAGGCCAGGGTTTTGTCGCCTCTCAAGGCCAGGGTTTTGTCTTCTCTCGAGGCCAGGGTTTTGACGCCTCTCGAGGCCAGGGTTTTGTCGCCTCTCGAGGCCAGGGTTTTGTCGCCTCTCGAGCCCAGGGTTTTGTCGCCTCTCAAGGCCAGGGTTTTGTCGTCTCTCGAGGCCAGGGTTTTGTCGCCTCTCGAGGCCAGGGTTTTGTCGTCTCTTGGCGGTTTGAATAAAGCGTGAGGTCACTGCAGTGCCATTCACCCTGTTTTGATGTTCAGTTATATTTAGGTTATTTTGCGTCAATGATTTGGGGTTGTTGTTTTTCTTGTGAGTGTCAGCGCCTATGCCTGCTTCTAAGCTTGCTACTATGCTCCAGGATCACTGGTCCTGTGTTGAAATGAGTACAGTGAGATTAGATCAATTATAATAGTTTATACCATGGCATTGTTGAATACTAATTTCTGATTGGCTTGAAGGGCAATCTAGAGGGTGCATTATTTTCCTATAATACATGGTATATTTGCACAGTAGAATTCAATGGCTATAGTTCATTCTTGCATGGTCTATGTTTGAGCTGCTTTCGAAAACAAAAGTCTATATCAAAACAATCTTGTTTTTGCTCAATTAGATTTTCATAAAAGCAAACTAGGACTGATGGTTTGGTTAACTAAACTAGCAAGTCTGTTTGTTTGGTTACCGAGGCAACTGCTGTCGCTATCTAGTAAACTTGCTAACCTCTTCAGTGGATGTTGAACATGTTTCTATTGGAAAATGTGTTAATTTATAGCCATGGTATAAAATAAATAATCAACGAGGGGCTTTATGCGTTCTCTGGGAAATACTGCAACTCAGTGAAAAGTCAGTTCCAGTCTGCTAGCGTGTACTGGAACACACCTTCCATGTCGTTCATTATTTTCCAGAGAATGCACACTAGCCCCTCGTTGATTATCCCTTACATAGTCACAGCATCTTGTTTAGTGAGGGTGTACCTTATCTCAGACAACCAATAGGAAACAGAGAAAAGGGAAGATAAATTAATTAGGTAAGCTCATCATTTGAAAACAACAAATAAGTAATTAATAGTTGACATATTTTCACTGGGAATGGTATGTCTGGGTCAAAATGTGATCATTAGACTTGGAAAAAAGATGAATGTACCTACAAAGTACAGAACTGGAACACGGTAAAGGAATACTTGTCTTGCTACAATAAATGTCAGTTTGTGAAAGTCTATTGACATTCTCTAAGAAGTTACAGTAGGCTATGATATTTTGGGTGTTTGGTCAAATCATCAGCATTACTGTAGGTTGGTAAACTATAGGGTTAGCTACAGCATTTGCATGAGGGGCTGTAGAGTTGGACTTGAGCTGAGGGATTAACATTAGACATGCTTGGGGAGTCAGGCCCAGCACCAGCCGCCATAGCCTGCTGAAGGACCTCAAACTTGTTTTGGAAAATGAGTGAGTCCATCAGTTTGCTGCCTCATTGGGTCTTATGAAGTAGTCTGTCCTACAAATTGAACATGAGGAATACTCCCTTGATATTTCAGAACACAGCTCTGATAATTAAGGACATCAGGACTTTGAGACATGAGCAGGTGATTTTTAAGTAAAGATGCTGTGTGGTCATCTAAAAGAGTTCAAATTGTACTTGAAACCACCAGCATCCAGTAACCAGTTGATCTCCCACTTGACGTTGGCCTGCAAGGGATTTGAACAAGCAACCTTCAAGCTACAGATTCTTCCAGCCTCTCTAACCTCTGTGCTGCTTATAGCCCATATGAGATTATACTAAAACATTATTAGAGCATCATCAATGCTAATGCGTCACAGCATGTTCCGGATAGACTTTCTGACTGGCCGCCCCCAGGTGGTGAGGGTAGGAAACAACATCTCCACCCCGCTGATCCTCAACACTTGGGCTCCACAAGGGTGTGTTCTCAGCCCGCTCCTGTACTCCCTGTTCACCCATGACTGTGTGGCCATGCACGCCTCCAACTCAATCATCAAGTTTGCAGACAACACTACAGTGGTAGGCTTGATTACCAACAGCGAAGAGATGGCCTACAGGGAGGAGGTGAGGGCCCTCGGAGTGTGGTGTCAGGAAAATAACCTCACACTCAACGTCAACAAAACAAAGGAGATTATCGTGGACTTCAGGAAACCGCAGAGGGAGCACCCCCCTATCCACATTGATGGGAGAGTAGTGGAGAAGGTGGAAAGTTTTAAGTTCCTTGGCGTACACATCACGGGCAAACTGAAATGTTCCACCTACACAGGCAGTGTGATGAAGAAGACGCAACAGTGCCTCTTCAACCTCAGGAGGCGGAAGAAATGTGGCTTGTCACCAAAAACACTCACAAACTTTTACAGATGCACAAGCGAGAGCATCCTGTCAGGCTGTATCACCGCCTGGTACGGCAACTGCACCGCCCTCAACCGCAAGGCTCTCCAGAGGGTAGTGAGGTCTGCACAACGCATCACCGGGGGCAAACTACCTGCCCTCCAGGATACCTACACCACCGATGTCACAGGAAGACCATAAAGATCATCAAGGTCAACAACCACCCAAGCCACTGCCTGTTCACCCCGCTATCATCCAGAAGGCGAGGTCAGTACAGGTGCATCAAAGCTGGGACCGAGAGACTGAAAAACAGCTTCTATCTCAAGGCCATCAGACTGTTAAACAGCCATCACTAACATTGAGTGGCTGCTGCTAACATACTGACTCAAATCTCTAGACACTTTAATAATTAAAAATGGGATGCAATAAATGTATCACTAGCCACTTTAAACAATGCCACTTTATATAATGTTTACATACCCTACATTACTCATCTCATCTCTTCTCGGGGCGACAGGGTAGCCAAGTGGTTAGAGTGGAACCGGAAGGTTGCAAGTTCAAACCCCCGAGCTGACAAGGTACAAATCTGTCGTTCTGCCCTTGAACAGGCAGTTAACCCACTGTTGTTAGGTCGTCAGTGAAAATAAGAATTTGTTCTTAACTGACTTGCCTAGCCTAGTTAAATGAAGGTAAAAAATAATAATAATAATAAATAAATATGCATATACTGTACTCCAGGGGTGTCAAAGTCAAATGGACGGAGGGCCAAATAAAAAATTTAGCTACAAGCCGAGGGCCGGACTGTTCGAATGTTCATTGAAAAATTTTTAAATGACGCATATAGTCTAGTGAACCTAATTGAACCTACTGAAAACCTAACAAATATATTCCAATATGATCAGATAAATAAAGCAATATTTTCTTATGGCTCTGTCAGTAATCTTTAATTTTCAACAGACACAAAAGACAAATTTCCTTTATATAAAAATCCCCATAACATGAACATTAAATGAAAGAAACCGGTATTCAAGGCACCATCAGTAGCCTATATTTTCTATTTTAGCAAAAGTGGGCTAAATTTACTTCAAAGAAAAAAACAATAATAGCAATTTTCTATCATCCACTCAACTGAAATATTTTTAAAATATAATTGGATTGAAATACAATAAAATAAAGTGCAAAAATCTATTAATCAAAAACAACACTTTGTTTAAGGAGAAGTAACATGCAGTGAAAACAAATATTAAACTTTAACTTTTAAACTTGAACTGAGTAAAAACTCTAAATATGTGATTGCACAGTAATGTTCACTTGTTTGAGGTTGAGGGTGATACTTGGTGGTGTCCCATCTTTTCCACAAGTTCATCAATGTTCGGGGTAAGGCTCTGAGCTGAGGAAATCCTCAGAATTGAGTGGAGGTGTTCAGCAGTAAGTCGACTTCTGTGTGATGTTTTGTTCAGGTTCATCAAAGAAAAAAGTTGTTCACACAGGTATGTGCTGCCAAACATAGACAACGTTTGAGCAGCCTGGATGCGCAGCTGGGGCATTGTGTCGGGGAGGAAACGGGCGAACTCCGCAGCACCCACTGCCGCATATTTTGCCCTCAGTGCATCATTGCATTGGAGGTCAATCAACTCCATTTGGAGGTTTGGTGGTGAGCTTTCCACGTCAACAGCAAATGGGTTACCGAGCAGTTCCAACCTGCTTTTTTGTGCTTCAAAGTCAGCAAATCGGCGTCGAAAGTCAGCGGCAAGCATACCTATTTTATCAGCCAACTGTGCGCTCGGGAACGCACTGGTAGAGAGCTTCTCTTTCATGGTCTGGCAGCTGGGAAAGTGGCTCAAATTTTCTTTCCGCATCTGCGTCTCCCACAGAGTCAGTTTGGTTTTAAATG
Source organism: Oncorhynchus masou masou (assembly GCF_036934945.1). NCBI lineage: Eukaryota > Metazoa > Chordata > Actinopteri > Salmoniformes > Salmonidae > Oncorhynchus > Oncorhynchus masou. Next base: position 77,646,589 of record NC_088239.1, on the reverse strand, counting down.
CCTTCACTGTACTGTACATATCAGAGATGACATGATCCCGACCCTGCAGCTGCAAGTTCATTGCATTCAGATGACTCGTAATGTCACACAGAAAAGCCATTTCACACAGAAACATTTCGTCTCGGAGTTGTGTTGTGTCTTTCCCTTTGCTGTCCAAGAACAGACAAATCTCCTCACGAAGCTCGAAACATCTTTGAAGCACCTTTCCCTGGCTTAGCCATCGCACCTCTGTGTGATAAGGCAAATCACCATGCTCCGTTTCTAACTCCGTCAGAAATGCCTTGAACTGGCGGTGATTCAAACCTTTGGCTCTGATAAAGTTAACTGTGCGCGTGATGATGCTCATTACATGCTCCATTTTCAAGGCTTTACCGCACAACGCTTCCTGGTGTATGATACAATGATAAGCTGTCAGCTCACCTGTCGCGTTTTCCTCTTGCATCTTTTCCCGTATCTTCGCCACCAGTCCGCTCCTGTGTCCACACATCGCAGGTGCTCCGTCGGTTGTCAAACCCACGAGTTTTTCCCAAGGCAGCTCCATCTCATTTACACATCTTGACACCTCTTCATACAAATCATGCCCCGTAGTTGTGCCATGCATAGGACGTAAAGCCAAAAACTCCTCTGTCACGCTTAGGCTGGAGTCCACTCCGCGGATGAAAATTGACAACTGGGCAATGTCAGAAATGTCGGTGCTCTCATCCACAGCCAAGGAATATGCAATGAAATCTTTTCCCTTTTTCACAAGCTGCTCTTTTAGATTGATGGACAACTGGTCTACTCTCTCGGCAATGGTGTTTCTGCTCAGACTCACATTTAAAAAGAGTTGCCTTTTTCTGGGCAAACTTCGTCACAAACTTTAATCATGCAGTTTTTGATGAAATCCCCTCCGTAAATGGCCGGGCTGATTTAGCGATCTCTTCTGCCAAAATAAAACTGGCCTTGACAGCAGCCTGGCCTTGTGATTTGGCTTTTTTGAACAGAGCCTGTCGAGATTTGAGGCCTCGTTTTAATTCCTCTGCCTTTTGTAGCCTTTGTTCCATGTCCATATTCTTGTTTTTGTCCGCGTGTTTCGTTTCATAATGTCGTCTCAGATTATACTCTTTCAGTACCGCCACACTTTCTCCACACAGAAGACACACAGGTTTTCCAGCTACCTCCGTGAACATATACTCCGACTCCCACCTTGTTTGAAACCCCGGTTCTCAGTGTCCACCTTCCGTTTTGCCATTTTTGATGGGTATCTGAAAGTTAATTTTACTGTGATGCTGACGACTGCTGTGCCAATAAATATTGAAATGAAGCAGCCTACTGCTCGGTGCGTCACCGTTGCATTGTGGGAAATGTAGTATTGGTGCGTGTAAAAGATCTGCGGGCTGCCGGCTTGCTGCGGTCTGCGGGCCGGTTCTAATAATAAATCAAGATCATCCCAGGGGCCGTAAAAAACCTTCTCGCGGGCCGGATGTGGCCCGCGGGCCTTGACTCTGACATATGTGCTGTACTCTATACCATCTACTGGATTTTGCCTATGCCGCAAGGCCATCGCTCATCCATATATTTATATGTACATATTCTTATTCATTCCTTTACCCTTACACACGTGTATAAGGTAGTTGTTGTTAGATATTACTGCACGGTCGGAACTAGAAGCACAAGCATTTCGCTACACTCGCATTAACATCTGCTAACCATGTGTATGTGGCCGACACAATTTGATTTGATTTGATTTGAGGAAGGATCTATATTCCATGTTAGCGCTCCCCTAGCTTTAGTGCAAATGCTATAGCTGTGGTCGATAGCTGCTGATCAACAGTGCGGTCTCACACACAGCCTCTCCCACAGTCTGGAGTAACCATCTAAATGACACTTGATGGATTAGATCAGCTGGAATTGGTTTTTCCTATGGTGTTCAATGCTCTGAAAAGCCACAGCAGAAAAATAATCCTGCAGCAACAGGAAAATTAAGATCCTACATCTGTTGACAAATGCAAAGTTTGCTTGGAGATGGATCTTATCTGTGCTCCATTATCTGTGTGTGTTTGTGTGTGTTGTGTGTCTGCATGTGTCCCTGTCCATCTGTGCGTGTCCGTGTCCATCTGCATGTTTCCCTGTCCATCTGCGCGTGTCCGTGTCCATCAGCGCGTTTCCGTGTCCATCTGCGCGTGTCCCTGTCCATCTGTGCGTGTCCCTGTCCATCTGTGCGTGTCCCTGTCCATCTGCGTGTGTCTGTGTCCATCTGCACATGTCCCTGTCCATTTGCACGTGTCCCTGTCCATCTGCACGTGTCCGTGTCCATCTGCGCGTGTCCGTGTCCATCTGCGCGTGTCCTTGTAAATCTGCGCGTATCCCTGTCCATCTGTGCGTGTCCCTGTCCATCTGCACGTGTCCGTGTCCATCTGCGCGTGTCCGTGTCCATCTGCGCGTGTCCTTGTAAATCTGCGCGTATCCCTGTCCATCTGCGCGTGTCCTTGTAAATCTGCGCGTATCCCTGTCCATCTGTGCGTGTCCCTGTCCATCTGCGCGTGTTAGTGTCCATCTGCGCGTATCCCTGTCCATCTGTGCGTGTCCCTGTCCATCTGCGCGTGTTAGTGTCCATCTGCGCGTGTCCCTGTCCATCTGCGCGTGTCCCTGTCCATCTGCGCGTGTCCATCTGCGCGTGTCCCTGTCCATCTGCGTGTCCCTGTCCATCTGTCCCTGTCCATCTGCGCGTGTCCATCTGCGCGTGTCCCTGTCCATCTGCGTGTCCCTGTCCATCTGCGCGTGTCCGTGTCCATCTGCGCGTGTCCCTGTCCATCTGCGCGTGTCCCTGTCCATCTCCATCTGTCCATCTGCGCGTGTCCCTGTCCATCTGCGCGTGTCCGTGTCCATCTGCGCGTGTCCCTGTCCATCTGCGCGTGTCCGTGTCCATCCATCTGCGCGTGTCCCTGTCCATCTGCGCGTGTCCGTGTCCATCTGCGCGTGTCCCTGTCCATCTGCGCGTGTCCATCTGTGTCCATCTGCGCGTGTCCCTGTCCATCTGCGCGTGTCCATCTGTGTCCATCTGCGCGTGTCCCTGTCCATCTGCGCGTGTCCGTGTCCATCTGCCCTGTCCATCTGCGCGTGTCCGTGTCCATCTGCGCGTGTCCCTGTCCATCTGCGCGTGTCCGTGTCCATCTGCGCGTGTCCCTGTCCATCTGCGCGTGTCCCTGTCCATCTGCGCGTGTCCGTGTCCATCTGCGCGTGTCCCTGTCCATCTGCGCGTGTCCGTGTCCATCTGCGCGTGTCCCTGTCCATCTGCGCGTGTCCGTGTCCATCTGCGCGTGTCCCTGTCCATCTGAGCGTGTCCGTGTCCATCTGCGCGTGTCCGTGTCCATGCGGGTGTGTGTTATTAAGACCTCATCCAAACCCATAAGGCAGAGTACTCAGGACTCCTGACTCAGCTTCCTTGCCCAGAGGAAGTGAAGGGGAAGGTCCCATTGTCTCTGCTTCCTCCTGCATGCAGGTGCAAGGTCCTGCACCCACTGCCACACCCCTCTCCTTGTATCGTCATTTCACCAATGAATGATTCATGATGCAGGTCTTGTCTGTGTGACTAGATCAAGGGGGGGAGAATATATATCTTAATATGTCTTGATAAATCTCAAAATAAAGGTTTGGGATATTGTTTGAAACCTGATAATTTACCAACAGTTGGGGGATAACCTTGAGAATAAAGCTTATAAGATTAACTGTTAGCCCATAGGCTACAGGAGGGCTGAGCACAGCTTGCATCGTCTACCAGGAAAGGTCCTTTTTTTTTAAATGTCTGTGTCATCCACCTCATAGATACTACTGCACTGCTGGAGCTAGGAACACAAGCATTTCACTACACCTGCAATAACATCTTCTAAATATGTGTATGTGACCAATACAATTTGATTTGCTGCCCCTAAAAAGGCTTGCATCTCCCTGAAACCCCCATAAAGCCTTTCCTCACTCTTTTCGCCTATGTGATCCACAAATGCATTTCCTTCCCCAGGAGAGCTCAATCTAATCACTATGTTTTAATGGGTGGGTCTCACACTTCAAGGGAGAGCAGAAAATTGCAACAAATTGTTTACCACAAACAAACAGTGCAGTCCCTTGATAAGGAGAGGCAGGATGAAGCAGGAAATAGAGACTTCAATGCTAGCTCTGCTCTCTACACCACTCCAAAATCCAAAGGAGGGTCTGATTGGGCTACAGGGCCTGTGGTTTACCGGAGAAGCCTCCACAGATAACATCATGTTTGGGCTTCGGTAATGAGTCCATGGGATGGCCAGATAGCAGGGGTCAAAGCCAAGATGGCTGACTGTAGGGCCAGGAAGTCAACAATGTACAGTATGAAGAGAGGAAAAAGGCAGTTAGCCTGGGTGCCATTAATTTCCTGTTCTATCCATCCTCTCTCTGGTGGGTTTAGCATAGCAACAAGAGCCTTGACAGTAGAAACAGTGAGGATCTCAAGCTAAGCCATGGTTCGAGATGTTCTGAGATATCATAAACATTTGATGAAAGAGTAAGCTTATGTTTGTGTTGACAGTGAGTGAAAAGCATGACATGTCAACAGAAATAAAGACAAGTTGGAGATATTTTCCAACTGGGGATGGAAAAACCATAGAGAGCTATGGAGAATGTCGATCCGATCATCGCAATGTCTTCCGATGCGTTAGCAGGGAGAGAACTGGTCAGGCACATACTGTAATAGACACTGAAGAGGATGTAAGCAGCAACCTCGGGAGTATATTTACAGACTGCTGAGCAACTCTTTTCTCTGTACAATCTTCTTGTTCTGTGCTCGAGCCTTTAGAGCCTTGGCCTCCAGACATTTCTGCTTCAAGACATTTCTGCATCAAGACATTTCTGCTTCAAGACATTTCTGCTTCAAGACATTGCCGCTTCAAGACATTGCCGCTTCAAGACATTTCCGCTTCAAGACATTTCCGCTTCAAGACATTTCCGCTTCAAGACATTGCCGCTTCAAGACATTGCCGCTTCAAGACATTGCCGCTTCAAGACATTTCTGCTTCAAGACATTTCCGCTTCAAGACATTGCCGCCTCAAGACATTTCTGCTTCAAAACATTGCCGCTTCAAGACATTTCTGCTTCAAGACATTTCTGCTTCAAGACATTGCCGCTTCAAGACATTGCCGCTTCAAGACATTGCCGCTTCAAGGCATTGCCGCTTCAAGACATTTCCGCTTCAAGACATTTCCGCTTCAAGACATTGCTGCCTCAGGACATTGCTGCCTCAGGACATTGCTGCTCAGGACATTGCTGCCTCAGGACATTGCTGCTCAGGACATTGCTGCTCAGGACATTGCTGCCTCAGGACATTGCTGCTCAGGACATTGCTGCTCAGGACATTGTTGCCTCAGGACATTGTTGCCTCAGGACATTGTTGCCTCAGGACATTGTTGCCTCAGGACATTGCTGCTCAGGACATTGCTGCCTCAGGACATTGCTGCTCAGGACATTGTTGCCTCAGGACATTGCTGCCTCAGGACATTGCTGCTCAGGACATTGCTGCTCAAGACATTGCTGCTCAAGACATTGCTGCCTCAGGACATTGCTGCTCAGGACATTGCTGCCTCAAGACATTGCTGCCTCAAGACATTGCTGCCTCAGGACATTGCTGCCTCAGGACATTGCTGCTCAGGACATTGCTGCTCAAGACATTGCTGCTCAGGACATTGCTGCTCTGAACATTGCTGCTCTGAACATTGCTGCTCAGGTCATTGTTACATCAACAGGACATTGTTACATCAGGACATTGTTGGGTTTGACTTACTGAAATACAATTTGACCGTTTTTTATGTGTGTTTCTAATGTAAAGTTTTAGTCTACAAACACACAGTTTACCGTTACTGCATCACACCTCTTCGTGGACTTTCAGTGATTGTAAAGGTTGTCATCTGGGGAAGGAGAGGAGGACCAAGGTGCAGGGTGGTCAGTGTTCATGTCTTTTTAATAAACAAACTGAACACTGGACCAAAACAATAAACGATGTGAACAAAACGAAACAGTACTGTTTGGCCCAAACACTCACACGGAAACAAACACCCACAAACCAAAAGTGAAACCCAGGTTACCTAAGTATGATTCTCAATCAGGGACAACAATTGACAGCTGCCTCTGATTGAGAACCATACTAGGCCGAACTCAAAAACCAACATAGAAAAACAAACATAGACTGTCCACCCCAACTCACGCCCTGACCATACTAAAGCAAAGACAAAAACAAAGGAACTAAGGTCAGAACGTGACAGTGATTGTGAAAGTCAAATTATGTTGCCAGATTGTATTAATTCTGAACATCTACCGTATGTTTCAGAGTATCAGAATTACTTATAAAACTGAGTTAGAAAATGGTTTCATATGGTTAAGTTTTATGTAGGTTAATTACAAAATAAACCTGTTTATTCACACTGTTTTAATTATTTGACCAGGTACATGACTGAAGGTAGGTTGCACAACTGAGTGTATAACAGAAGGAGGGTTGTTTATTAAGCAAACGATAATGAGTTGAGCGTTGTCAGGCCAACAAAGAAAAAATTCATAGTGAAAACAAGAAAACATTCACAAGAGCACAAACCGAGAGAATGAAGACAACAGAGAAAGAGAGTGGGAGAGGGAAAGAGAGAGATTAAAACCGTGAACATTTGTGTGCCACTCCCCTCACATTCCAGAACAATACAGCAGTGTTAACATCTGAAAACAACACCTTCTGACCCTCAAGGTTTTTCTCACGTTATCTTCAAACGCTCGTCTCTTCATGGCTTTGAGGTCCGGGGTGAACAAAGCCAGCGGCTGATATCAGTCGTGTTTCTGTATCTGTTTGCTCAGGAGATGAGAGACCATGAGAATCTGCCCGCCACAACGGCAGGTGCCTCAGACACCTGAGGCGAAGGCCTTGACATTTCATACAGCAGTCCTCCTCTTGTCGTCTCTCAAGACACAGGCAACAAAAGCACATTCCAAGCACTTGCTTGGCATGTTCAGTATCAGTTCTCCTCTTGGGTCCAGAGCTGGGAATGTCTCAATTCCAGCAGTAGTGCTCCATACCTGACAGCATCATTTTATATTCCACAGATGGAAGATCACACACCCTCAATGCCTTTTAAAAACCCCTAAAGCCGATTGATGCACCCGTCCATCACAAGGTGACGTCATCTTGAATATTGAATAGCTTCCTGTGTGTTTATTCTAATGCCTTTGTTGTTGGCTGGAGCCCAATCCCCTCTTTCCCCATATAAAGTTTGTGCCTGTTCCATAACATGGGGCTTGTAAAAGTGAACTTTTCCTGCATGAGAGTATCTGGACAAGAAAATTGTCAAGAAATCGTCTGTAAAATCGAACCGTGTGAGCTACAAACTAAATATGTCACAGATATCGAAAGGGGAGACTCACAAACATGACAGTGTCGGTTGTTTGGCTCTACGACATCGACAAGCTTACAGCCATCATCTGAACTCTCTGTCGCGAATGTACTCATTTCGAAGAGGTCTTCACACAAAACCAACTGTCCAGACTGAACCATGTGAGTTACAAACCGATATCGAAATGGAAAAGTCTCACGAACACAAAGTTGTTGGTTGTTCTGCTCTACGATGCACACAAGACTCAGGGTTGTCATCTGAAGGTGACTCAGTACCGAGCTGTAAAAATTGCAAAAAGTGCATAATGGGTCAAATGTTCATAAATTAACGTGACCAAACATGAGAAATATATATATCTATATACAGTTGAAGTCGGAAGTTTACATACACTTATGTTGGAGTCATTAAAACTTGTTTTTCAACCACTCCACAAATGTCTTGTTAACCAACTATAGTTTTGGCGAGTCGGTTAGGACATCCACTTCGTGCATGACACAAATAATTTTTCCAACAATTGTATACAGACAGATTATTTCACTGTAATTCACTGTATCACAATTCCAGTGGGTCAGAAGTTTATATACACTAAGTTGACTGTGCCTTTAAACAGCTTGGAAAATTCAAGAAAATGATGTCATGCTTTAGATGCTTCTGATTGGCTAACTGACAACATTTGAGTCAATTGGAAGTGTACCTGTGGATGTATTTCAATGCCTACCTTCAAACGCAATGCCTCTTTGCTTGACCTCGTAGGAAAATCAAAAGAAATCAGCCAAGACCTAAAAATGTTTTTGTAGACATCCACGAGTCTGGTTCATCCTTGGGAGCAATTTCCAAACACCTGAAGGTACCACGTTCATCTGTACAAACAATAGTACGCAAGTATAAACACCATGGGACCACGCAGCCGTCATACCGCTCAGGAAGGAGTCGTGTTTTGTCTCCTAGAGATGAAAGTTCTTTGGTGTGAAAAGTGCAAATCAATCCCAGAACAACAGCAAAGGACCTTGTGAAGATGCTGGAGGAAACAGGTACAAAAATATCTATATCCACAGTAAAACGAGTCCTATATTGATATAACCTGGAAGGCCGCTCAGCAAGGAAGAAGCCACTGCTCCAAAACCGCCATAAAAAAGGCCAGACTACAGATCGTACTTTCTGGAGAAATGTCCTCTGGTCTGATGAAACAAAAATAGAACTGTTTGGCCATAATGACCATCATTATGTTTGGAAGAAAAAGGGGGAGACTTGCAAGCCAAAGAACACTATCCCAACCGTGAAGCACGGAGGTGGCAGCATCATGTTGTGGGGGTGCTTTGCTGCAGGAGGGACTGGTGCACTTCACAAAATAGATGGCATCATGAGGGAGGACAATTATGTGGCTATATTGAAGCAACATCTCAAGACATCAGTCAGGAAGGTAAAGCTTGGTCACAGAAGGGTCTTCCACATGGACAATGACCCCAAGCATACTTCCAAAGTTGTGGCAAAATGGCTTAAGGACAACAAAGTCAAGGTATTGGAGTGGCCATCACAAAGCCCTGTCTTCAAACCTATAGACAATTTGTGGGCAAGGAGGCCTACAAACCTGACTCAGTTACACCAGCTCTGTCAGGAGGAGTGGGCCAAAATTCAACCAATTTTCACCCAAGCTTGTGGAAGGCTAACCGAAACGTTTGACCCAAGTTAAAGGCTTTTTTTTTACATCAGATAGCTAAATGATACATTTTCTGACCATCTTAAAACAATTCCCTACAGGGAATTGTTCTGCTCATTCAATATCTACATATAGTTACAGTACATGTACTGTAAATCTACTGTGATGTATGTGATGTATGTTATCAGTGTAGTGTTGTGATGAGTCATGGATGTTAATGTATGCCTGAATTCAATCCCAAACCTCGGAATTTAAAGGTAATTTCAAATTGAGCCGATATCTGCAGCATTTACCTTGAATGTGATCTCTGCATACACGGTAACATTTCCTTTAAATGCGGAATTGTCTACAAGAGCAATCGGACTGAATATGGTTAAAAATCAGCAGATGAAAACATTGTTTGAAAAATCAGGATATCGATTCAACTCATAATTATAAACCCAGTGCACACATTTCACTGCCAATGTTTCCTCTTCTAAGGTGTAATAAACAAACCACTGGTGAGAGAACATAAATATAGCTAGGGATAATTAAACATAGAGTAGACTAATAACCCATCATGAGAAATCATTCTTCTGTAGTCCAACAGCTCCTGGAGGTGTTCCCAAAAGACCAGACCGATTGAGCCCACTGGATCAGTATACTGGGAGGGAATAAAGAAAAACACAGATTTGTTTTATAAATTGATACCCTTTTACATAACAATGTAGTGAGAGAGCAAGACAGACAGACAGACAGACAGACGGACAGACGGACGGACGGACGGACAGACGGACAGACAGGCAGACAGACAGAAATAATATATAATAATATATGCCATTTAGAAGAAGCTATTATCCAAAGAAACTTACAGACAGACTAGACGAACAGATAGAGACCAGACAGACGAACAGAGAGAGACTAGACAGACGAACAGAGAGAGACTAGACAGACAGAGACCAGACAGACGAACAGATAGAGACCAGACAGACGAACAGAGAGAGACTAGACAGACGAACAGAGAGAGACTAGACAGACAGAGACCAGACAGACAAACAGATAGAGACCAGACAGATGAACAGAGAGAGACTAGACAGACAGAGACCAGACAGACAAACAGATAGAGACCAGACAGACAGAGACCAGACAGATAGACAAACAGAGTCCACTCTGGAGACCACCCAGTGTGCTGACACTCAACTCTGCTCCATTTCATGGTCGCATGATCCGATTACCCAGCAGTCTCTCTTGAGCGGCCATATTTCTCATCTGTCTCAGCTAAAACAACATATCGGTCCCTTTCAAAAATGACCACTAGCCCCTTACCCCCAGCCCAGGCAATATAAAACCAATTCTACCTGGCCTATCTAATTCTTTCTGATCCTTATCAAGTGCCTATCCATCCACTGCTGCCCCCTAGGGCACATAAGGAGAGGATAGAATATCAAAGGGTTTTGAGTTTATTACAGCACACTCCCTCACCCAGACACATCAGACACATTGAGTTGAATGATATCGTACCCCCGATGAGTCTACCATGACCTACCAGCTACCCCTGGAACAACTGCTGTGGCTCAACACATTGTCAAATCAGTTGGCAAGGAGTACATAGAAGACTCTGCCTTTTCATGACCTCTGCGGCAATCTGTAGGGAATTACAGCCAAAATCATTACTTAATATTCACTTCATGTAGTGGCTGAGATGCAACCAGGCAGATACTGCAGATAGTGTAGCCAAAGAGATTTGACAGAACAGTCACTGTAGTAATGGAGGGGTACAGTCAGAACATGTAATTTACACTAACCAATCCAGCACTCCAGTAGCTATTTATAGTTTAAGAAGCTAAGCCCATTGGAGGGTCACATGGCAATGAATTTGCATGTCACTTGTCTATTAGGCCATCTATAGTGTGATAAATAACAGACAACAAAAGGTCCTCGTGGTCAGGTAGGTGGAACAGACAGCCTTGGACAAGTCCTCAGTTCAAAAGGAAACAGAAGAGGATTGAGTCCCAGCGAGCTCATCTGACATATGCAGGAATGCAGGAGGTCAGGGAGGCAGCCCACTCAGTACGGAATGACTGCTGTGTACGGTATCCATTTTAGGACACCCTCAGCCTCAAGTCTCACCCCTTCTTGAGTCAATTGGGTTGACGATTGACTCAAGGAGGGTTGAGGCTGAGGGTGACCTGAAATGTACACCGTAGCACAGACTGTGGTCTTCTCTGTGTTGGATGCAACATCCAGACTTCGAACAACAGCCTCATATTTTATATTATACAAATAAATGATGTTGATGATGTATGTCAGTCAGCCAGTTATGAAAGACTGACATCAGATTAAATCAAGACCAATCTTTGCTCGTCCAAATGTTTTGAATGTGTTGAATATGATTAATATTATTATGGGGCATCAACGAAATCGGCACTAAGTGTCCTTTTTGTACATAATGTGGATGTTATATGTTGCCATGGCGACCCATTTGGGCATCACGTAGCACAGCTGCACATGTTATCGGTGTGAAGTGCCCTAGTCTCTGTTTCCACAGAAACGCAATCGTGTTTTGCATGGTGGTGACGGTGATGGCGGCGGAGGGTGGGGGAGGGGAGGGGATGTTCTCAAAGATACTGGATATTTCTGCTTCGTCAATTACTCACTAAAAATGGTTTTGAAGGAAAGTGCTTTTGCTCGTTCTGTATTGCATCCATAGAAACATGTCAGAAAAACTGTGGTGATGGAGTCTGTGTATGACATTCAATGTGGAGATGACATCGTCAAAGGTCATCTGTCATCTTTTGTGTGCAAATAAATAAGGTCACGAGGTCATCATAAACACTTACGATTAGAATCAAGAGGAAGTGGTGAAGTGGTCCTCAATATCGAACTAATCACCATTGCCTAATCACACACCCGTGCGCTTACACAAGCATCATTATGAGATTGGGTATTATATGATTGAGCCTTTGTGTATTGTATAACAGTATTTTTGCACCTTCTGCCACTTATCACAATTGAACCGACCCACTGGGTACACACTGGATGAATCAATGTTGTTTCCATGTCATTTCAATTAAATTACTTTGAAACAAGATGGAATAGATGTTGAATTGACCTCTGTGCCCAGTGTGGGAGGTGGTAAATGAATGTGGTTTATTTTACCAATGGTTTTTACTGTACTGTAAGTTTACATCGCCCTGTGTCAGTATCAATTATCAATACAATTATGATGTTTCGGGACATTTTTGGGTGAATGCGCAGCATTGGTTTTGATAAGCATATTGAAATCAGCAAATGCTCCTGAGTGGTGCAGCGGTCTAAGCCACTGCATCTCAGTGCTTGAGGTGTCACTACAGACGCCCTGGTTCAAATCCAGGCTGTATTACAACCAGCCGTGATTAGAGTCCCATAGGGCGGTGCACAACTGGCCCAGGTTTGGCAGGTGTAGGCCGTCATTGTAAATAAGAATTTGTTCTTAACTGACTTGCCTATTTCAAAATTAAATGTCTCTGTGACATAACAGCCAATGACCCACTCTCCTTCCACACTGATGTCTGACCACGTCTGTATCACAAATGGCACCCTATTCCCTTCATAGTGCACAACTTTTGACCAGGAGGGCCCATAGGGTAATGCACTATACACTGTAGGGAATAGGGTGCCATTTGGGACCGATACCATTTTAATTGTGTTCTCCCATCGAATATGTCTCTGAACCACAGACAGCAGGACATTTCCCATGGCCTTAAATTACCTCTACCCACAGAACACTATTACCACTATGGTACAAAGGGTCTGCTAGCTTAATCAGAAGAACATCTTCACTCTGAACCTCTTTCAACTGGTCATTTTTATAAGGAAACTGTCCTCAATGAACCAATATATCCAGTACTCTATGTTCTTTCACAAAAAAAGTATTGAAAACTTTTAAAATTGTATTAATGTGCTGTGTGCACAAAACTGGTGCAATTTGATGTCCTTACTTCCCATTTAGGTTGAATTTGAGAAACGTATGTTATTTCCAAACATATAACTATTTGTCCACCCTTCATTGTCAAAGTAAAAGGAGGTTTAATCACTTGGGAAATATGTAATTCTTTGAAGAGCCGATGCATAGTTACATAACGTGCCAATTACGTTTTCTGCGGTTGTTCACGTTCAACTGCCCATCAATTCGCTCCATTTTACTGCAAAAACACCTGTCGCGTCTTTGGCTATGCCGGGATTAAATGATATGACACGCTATTCTATAAAATTCTTTCTCTGTAATTAATATTACCTGATTGAGCTAATAATGTAAATGTAATTAACTAGAAAGTCGGGGCACCACAAAATAATATTTATAGAGCAGTTATCTTCCGAATAAACTCTTAAAGACCTAGTAATATTTTACATCAATAGCAGTCAATATCAATCATCACCTTATTTCAGTCTCATCTGAAAGTTGTAAATTCTTGGTTATCTTCACGAACCCTGGCTAACAAGTTGAATCAGCAATACAAAATTGGGTTTAATTATTTATTTACTAAATACCTAACTAATCACACCGAATTACATATACACAATGAATCATATCTTGATTACAAATTATGTCATAAAGGAAAACGTCCCTAGCGGACGGAACAGATATGACAGCTGGTTACACAAAGAAAAGGGGGCTAGGTTTTAGGGAAAGAGCGGGAAGACTGAAGAACAAAGGGGGAAGCGATGTCTCTATCAGGCCGTAGGCAGCTACTCTACTATAAATAGAGAATCTTATGCATTCTAAATCACCGCCCATTTGGAAAAGGAAAATGCAATAAATATTTACTCTGAGCTGCGCTTCGGTAGGTTGGTGGTAGATGGAAGACCGTGTTGCCAAACAGAGTCCTTTGTCCTTTGAAGAATGTCTCTGGTGGTAAATTGGATATGTTGTAGCAACGTTGTTGTGTGGTAGACGGGATAATCTGTCTGTTCTTTCCTAGCCCACGTTTGCAGCTGATGTTGCTAACTCAGCGGCTCAGAGGTATCACTTCTGTAGTGATTAAGAGTTCAAAGTTCATACCATTCGCAACCAAAGATCACACTGAGGTTGGCTTTGTTCTGTAGTTATTATCTGAACCCTTCTGACATCGGATCGTCATCGTAGTGTACCCGGAACAGAAAGTTATATTGTCGTCAAGGCTTTATATAGGAAGGGAGAGGAGGGTGTGTTTCATAGTTTATAACCAATGTCTCTTCACGTGGGCGGGCCACTGAGACGGGCCTAATTCACTCATGAAAACCCAATTCTCACATTTTAGAAGCTAAAATCACATTTCATCCCGTCCCAAATAAATTCATATTCAAACATTTAAATTGCACAACAATTCCATGTGACTATAATGTGTAGACATTCCAAGGTACCGTTTTTGCCATCCTATCATTGATGAGAATGTCTCAGATGACAACCGAACTGACATCGTATTCATTAAGTACCAACGCATATGTTCAACTGGTTGGATTACCAAAATATGGTTAATTTCCACCCCCTCCTTCCGATGTTCCCAGAATCTCTGTTTAACAAAGGCTATTCAAGAGTCCCTCTGTAGAGTCAAGAGAGAAGGAAGGGAGAAAGGTATTTATGGGGGGGGTCATAAACCTTACCCACGGGGGCCAACGTCATGACACACCACAGAAACATCAGCATCTTCTCCTTAGATTGAGGAACTGAAACAAATGTATTTTCAATGCTTCTATACCATGTATGTTTTCATTCTTCTTACACGCATTCACTGGTTTGTAAGACCGTTTCCACACCAGGAGAATACGGCTTCACACAGTATTGAATAGATATTGTACGGTATAATATTGAGACATTGTTTTAGATATTGAATCGTTTTCTCAGCATTGAGTCTTCCACAGCTAAATAGCTGTTTCCTGAAGGGTGGGCTGTGTTAAAGCTGGGTTCACCCTTCACACCATTGTCCTCTCATTCTCTGGCCTGAAGGGGAAAACTCAGGCCTGAAGTTCCTGCCTCTCTCCATTCCCAGTATTCAAACACTGGCTTGTCAAAACACAGACTAACAAAGCTAGTAGCAGCCATTAAACAACGGGCATTTCAATGGCTACCACGGTGAGCGAGCCAAATGACTGTAAACATGGCTGGAAAACACCCCCACGTTGTTGTGACAACATGCAAACTATTATGACAGTATGCACACTGTAATGTATGCACGGGTCAACACACCTGCACTGCAGTTGTTTTGATGGCCCTCTGCATAAACAAATAGATGATGAAGAAGAGTCACTGTTTTTGGCCTCTTAAGTTAGCTGACCTTGACGGACTGCAAACAGATGCTGGGACCGAATGAATAAGCATCACTTTAGAACAGCTGTGGAGAGTCCTGAGGGACAAAGAGAGGGAGAAAGAGGGAGAGAATGAGAACGAGAGGTAGAAAGAGGGAGAAAATGAGAGCGAGAGAGAGAAAGAGGGAGAGAATGAGAACGAGAGTTAGAAAGAGGGAGAAAATGAGAGCGAGAGAGAAAGAGGGAGAGAATGAGAATGAGAGGTAGAAAGAGGGAGAAAATGAGAGCGAGAGAGAGAAAGAGGGAGAGAATGAGAACAAGAGGTAGAAAGAGGGAAAGAATGAGAACGAGAGGGAGAAAGAGTGAGAAAATGAGAGCGAGAGAGAGAAAGAGGGAGTGAATGAGAATGAGAGGTAGAAAGAGGGAGAAAATGAGTGAGAGAGAGAAAGAGGGAGAGAATGAGAACGAGAGGGAGAAAGAGGGAGAGAATGAGAACGAGAGGGAGAAAGAGGGAGAGAATGAGAACGAGAGAGAGAAAGAGGGAGAGAATGAGAATGAGAGAGAGAGAGAGATAGAAAGAGGGACAGAGAGAGAGAGATACAGATAAAGAATTAAAGCTTGTCCTTTAAAAGGAAAGCTGTAGGCCATCACTTCCTAAGGACAGAGAATGTTTCATCCATGTCAACCTACAAATAAACATTTTCCAGTACAATTCTGAACTTTTTCTTACCAAAGTGGTTAACCCGCATTTAATTTCCATGACACATTACATAGTCACAAAAGTCGCATAGAACCCTCTGGGGACAGAACACTGTGACTAGAACCAATGTGTGAAAGCGTGAAACCTCAAACAGAGTTGGCTCATTTGAAATCTAATCTGACCCTAAAGCCATGGGCTGCTGCTGTGAGGTGAGAGTAATTAAAAAGCAGATCGAGAGGGAAGAAACGCAATATTAATACTACAGCTTCCATGCAGCAGAAGCAACAGGGGGAGCCTGGCCAACACCATTGGTAACACTGTACGTGTCTTGTGTTGAGGTGTAAAATAGAATGGTGATTTCACGGATCTATCTAATGCCAGCATAATGCGGCCATGATGCTCACGATCTGTGAAAAAGAGAGTTGAATAAATGGTGAGTAACAATTGGTGAGTAACTGTATCATTTTCAGAATATTTTTTTAAATATTAACATGGCATAGTTGTTATACACTGGGTGGATAAAACTTTAGGAACACCTACTCTTTCAATGACACAGACTGACCAGAGGAATCCAGGTGAAAGCTGTGATCCTTTATGGATATCACTTGTTAAATCCACTTCAATCAGTGTAGATGAAGAGGAGGAGACTTAAAGAAGGTTAAAGAAGGATTTTTAAGTCTTTTGATTGAGACACAATTGAGACATGGATTGTGTATGTGTTCCATTCAGAGGGTGAATGGGCAAGACAAAATATTTAAGTGCCTTTGAAACGGGGTATGGTAGTAGGTGCCAGGCACACCCGTTTGTGTCAAGAACTGCAACGCTGCTGTTTTTCTTTTGGGGGGGGGGGCACTCAATATTAAGAAGGTGTTCCTGATGTTTGATATACTCATGTACTCTGCACCCTGGGATCTGAGTAAACTGGTTCACATAACTTTTGTAGAGTGTAATAAAACTGGAAATGGGAGAATGGAGGATGAAACACAGTAACCAGTTCACATTTAACTGTCCATCAATTCGTTCCATTTTACTGCAGAACGTCTCCCAAGTCAGATGGCAAAAAAACACAATATAAAACACAGCATTGTTTTATAGTCCAACTGACAACTGTACATCCCCCTTGGTTTAACCAGGACCACAAACTGGGACTCAAATGGCCTTCAACATCCCCCAGCCCTTGATGATGTCACTTGTGTAGAGCTGCCTCTATTGTTTTTTAATAAAAGTAATGGCTTTCCAGAGCCAGTAGGTCATTTCCACATCTCTATTCAGACAACGATAACACCAAAGGGCAGAACTAAAGTGGCTGTGTTTTTCCATCCATTCTATCCAAGCTACCCCTCTTTTCCAATTCCCAGAGGCCTACAGTTTGTTTATTAATCCAGAGGATTCTTGGCAACCAGGAGCTGGTGGAAAGGATCCTCTTGAGGTCTAATATTCCAGGACAGAGAAGCTGGAATGCCCCCTGCTCCTTCCTGGGAAATCAGGGCTGGCGAAGGAGCCTCAGGTTACCACTCTGGGTTTGGGCAGGCACATAGTCATTCCCTGACTGTTCTCTCGCCTGGAACTCGCTGGGATGCAGAAGACGTCATAAAGGCCAATAAAAAAAAGCACTTTTTCATGTTACTTTTCTGTATTGCTTGTCACAAGTGTATTTTATAGAAAAAAATAGAAGAGAATATGAAAAGCAATTCCCTCTAGGTCCTTACTTACCAGTCACATTTCACTTACACATCTGCAGTGGATCACTCACCAATGGTATTTGCTGCAGGGAAGCGGGTTCCCTGGATGAAGGTTAGAGTGGTTATTCACAGGAGGAAGAATGCACCACAAACCACAACTTTTGAAGAGCCAAAAATATGGCACTAGCAGCTGTACATCCAATTACAACTGTAGCTTAAACTGTATTCTTAAAGTACAGATGTTAGACCCTCAAGGAACAAGCTAAATCACTACGGTAAAATGAATATATTTCACTGATCCCAAAAGGGAAAAAGATTATGATTTGGCTACAGACAGACAATATAATTTCACAAGAGCAACCTTATCACTACACAAACTGTACAACCTTGCTCATGAGATTCTTTTCACCCTACAGCTGCAAAAGTTTCACCTGCACAGTGCATACTGACATCAATCACCACTGTTTATTATAGAGAGCCTCCCCTAGGTTGGTGGTCCATGCTTGAGTACATGCTTCCCCTCTCTATGCTCTCAGCTAGCCTTGAGCACTCAGGGTTAGTCGTCTGTGGATAATGTTATGTTGTGTGTTTCGAATCAAATCAAATCAAAGTTTATTTGTGACGTGCACCAATACAACAGGTGTAGATCTTACAGTGAAATGCTTACTTACAGGCTCTAACCAATAGTGCAACAAATGTATTAGGTGAACAATAGAAAGAAATAAATAAAAGCAACAGTAAAAAGACAGTGAAAAACAGTAGCAAGGCTAAATACAGTAGCAAGGCTAAATACAGTAGCAAGGCTAAATACAGTAGCAAGGCTAAATACAGTAGCGAGGCTAAATACAGTAGCGAGGCTAAATACAGTAGCGAGGCTAAATACAGTAGCGAGGCTAAATACAGTAGCGAGGCTAAATACAGTAAGGAGGCTAAATACAGTAGCGAGGCTAAATACAGTAGCAAGGCTAAATACAGTAGCGAGGCTAAATACAGTAGCGAGGCTAAATACAGTAGCGAGGCTATAAAAGTAGCGAGAACACATACAGACACCGGTTAGTCAGGCTGATTGAGGTAGTATGTATATGTAGACATGGTTAAAGTGACTATGCAGATATGATGAACAGAAAGTAGCAGTAGCTTTTGAACAGCAACCACTGTTGAGTCACTGCACGTATTACAGTGCATATTTTAGGACACCCTTGACCTCAAGCGTCACCCCTCCTTGTGTCAATCATCAACCAATATTTTCAACGGATTTCGCATACCTAAGTCAAGACAATGATGGGTTTAAGACTCTTTGAGGTAGAAGAGAGGGAACGTAGTGGCATTCTCTTCAATTTACCCAGTCAAGGTTTCATAGAGTGTGATTTCTCCACAGTTGGTGCAATCTACAGTGAATCATCTGAGGAAAGAAGAGTCAGATACCGGGGGTATCATCGCATGGGGCCTCAGTGCCTCCTGACCCCTCCTGTCTCAGCCTCCAGTATTCATGCTGCAGTAGTTTGTGTCGGGGGGCTAGGTTCAGTCTGTTATATCTGGAGTACTTCTCCTGTCTTATCCAGTGTCCTGTGTGAATTTAAGTATGCTCTCTCTAACTCTCTCTTTCTTTCTTTCTTTCTTTCTCTCTCTCGGAGGACCTGAGCCCTAGGACCATGCCTCAGGACTACCTGGCATGATGACTCCTTGCTGTGTCCTGTGTGAATTTAAGTATGCTCTCTCTAATTCTCTCGCTCTTTTATCTTCTCTCTCTCTCTCTCTCTTTCTCTCTCTCTTTCTCTCTCTCTCTCTCTCTCTCTCTCTCTCTCTTTTTCTCTCTCTCTCGGAGGACCTGAGCCCTAGGACCATGCCTCAGGACTACCTGGCATGATGACTCCTTGCTGTCCCCAGTCCACCTGGCCGTGCTGCTGCTCCAGTTTCAACTGTTCTGCCTGCGGCTATGGAACTCTGGCCTGTTCACCAGACGTGCTACCTGTCCCAGACCTGCTGTTTTCAACTCTCTAGAGACAGCAGGAGCAGTAGAGATACTCTCAATGATCAGCTATGAAAAGCACATTGACATTTACTCCTGAGGTGCTGACTTGTTGCACCCTCGACAACTACTGTGATTATTATTATTTGACCATGCTGATAATTTGAGTTCCAGTTCTGGTTGGGTCTGTGTGCTGCCAGAGGTATTAAGGCCAGAGCAGGCCTCAGAGGCGGACTGGGATCAGAGGCGGACTGGGATCAGAGGTGGACTGGGATCAGAGGCAGACTGGGATCAGAGGCAGACTGGGATCAGAGGCGGACCGGGATCAGAGGCGGACTGGGATCAGAGGCAGACTGGGATCAGAGGCGGACTGGGATCAGAGGCGGACTGGGATCAGAGGCGGACTGGGATCAGAGGCGGACTGGGATCAGAGGCGGACTGGGATAAGAGGCAGACTGGGATCAGACGTGGACTGGGATCAGCTCTGGAATTTAAAAAAAAAATTGGTAATGCCCCCACACCGGCCAATTGTTTTCCCCCGAGGCCTTCACACCGGCCCATTTAGCTAGACAGCCCCACTAGGCTAAAAATGGACCAGCCCATCTGGCATTTGCCCAAAATGCCAGATGGCCAGTCCGCCCCTGGCAGTCCTCCTCACCTCTCTTCCCTCTGTCTCTCTCTTCCTCTGAGGGGAGAATAAATGGCTCTTTAATGGCCAGCAGGGTGTTCTGCCTGGCCAGTAATGGTCATAAATCTAGGGGGAGTGTGATCTACATCACGCAACACTTCCTCTCTGACAACAGTTCCTGACTCTATTAGGCAAATGGAGGAGGCAGGGGGAGAGAGGAGGAGGGTGGAGGCAGAAGGGAGGGAGGAGGAGGAAGGAGGCGGCAAGAGACAGGAGGGTGGGAGGAGGAGGGAGGGAGGAGGAGGCAGGAGGGGAGGAAGAGAAAGGAAGATGGAGGAGGCAGGAGAGGGGAGGCAGGAGGTAGAACATAGGAAGAGGGAGGAGGGAGGAGGAAGGGGGAGGCAAGTATGGCAACTGCTCTGCATCCGACCGTAAGGCGCTACAGAGGGTAGTGCGTACGGCCCAGTACATCACTGGGGCCAAGCTTCCTGCCATCCAGGACCTCTATACTAGGGACTCCCAAGTGGCGAATTGGCCTAAGGCACTGCATCTCAGTGCTAGAGACATCACTACAGACCCTGCTTTGATTCCAGGCTGTATCACAACCGGCCGCGATTGGGAATCCCATAGGGTGGCGCACAATTGGCCCAGTGTCATCCGGGCTAGGCTTTGGCCGGGGTAGGCCGTCATTGTAAATAAGAATTTGTTCTTAACTGACTTGCCTAGTTAAATAAAGGTTAAATAAAAAATAAAGCTAGATGCTGTCAAAGGAAGGCCCCAAAAATGTGCAATGACTCCAGCCAGCCAAGTCATACTGTTCTCTCTGCTAGCGCACAGCAAGCGGTACCGGAGCGCCGAGTCTAGGTTCAAAAGGCCCCTTAACCACTTCTGCCCTGAAGCCATAAGACTGATGAACGATAAATTCATCAAATGACTACACGTACTATTTACATTGACCTTCACCTTTTTTTTACCCTGCTGCTACTTGCTGTTCATTATGTGAGCATTGGGGGGAGGAAGGAGGGAGGGGGAGGGAGGAGGCAGGAGGCAGGAGGAGGAGAAAGGAGGGACTGGGAGGAAGAAGGAGGGAGGAGGAAGGGTGGAGGGGGAGGGAGGAAGGAGGGAGGGGGAGGGAGGAGGCAGGAGGCAGGAGGAGAAAGGAGGGACGGGGAGGAAGAAGGAGGGAGGAGGAAGGGTGGGAGGGGGAGGAGGAAGGAGGGGGAGGAGGGAGGGAGGAGGAGGGAGGAGGCAGGAGGGAGGACGGAGGGAGCGGGGGGAGGGAGGAGGAGGTAGGGGGAGGAGTAAGGAGGTAGGAGGAGGAAGGAGGGAGGGGGAGGAGGGAGGGCAGCTGTAGAGGATGAAGGATGCAGCTCTCATCCTCAGGTGCTTCCTCTGAGACACTCTGATGATAAACCTGAGGAAACAGGATGTAGGAGTGACAGAGGAAGCTACGTCCATCTGCCTAAGTGTTCACCACCACCCATCCAATCCTCACATTGGGGTTCCCCCTCCCATCCACCCCTCACATTGGGAGCCCCAGGGAGGAAATGAAGGCTAAACATTTATACAGGTTGGTCCTCATTGTGCTGGGAATTTCAAAGGCCTGAGGTTGAGCTGAAATTCCAAAGGTTGAAATGACCTCAAGCTAAGGCTCGTAAGATATACAGTATATCCAGCGTTGAGAATGATGTATCGGTCTCAACCTTTAAGTCTTTACTGAAGACTCATCTCTTCAGTACGTCCTATGGTCGAGTGTAGTCTGGCCCAGGAGTGTGAAGGTGAGCGGAAAGGCACTGGAGAAACTAACCGTCGGGCGGGGCCACAGTGTCTTCCAACCCCTCCTGTCTCAGCCTCCAGTATTTATGCTGCAATAGTCTATGTGTCAGTTTGTTATATCTGGAGTATTTCTCCTGTCTTATCCAGTGTCCTGTGTGAATTTAAGTATTCTCTCTCTAATTCTCTCTCTCTTTTATCTTCTCTCTCTCTTTTTCTCTCTCTCTCTCGGAGGACCTGAGCCCTAGGACCATGCCTCAGGACTACCTGGCATGATGACACCTTGCTGTCCCCAGTCCACCTGGTCGTGCTGGTGCTCCAGTTTCAACTGTTCTGCCTGCAGCTATGAAACCTGACTTTTTCCCTAGACGTTCTACCTTTTCCCAGACCTGCTGTTTGCAAATCTCTAGAGACAACAGGAGCAGTGGAGATACTCTGAATGATCGGCTATGAAAAGCCAACTGACATTTAATCCTGAGGTGCTGACCTGTTGCACCCTCGACAACCACTGTGATTGTTATTATTTGACCCTGCTGGTCATCTATGAACATTTGAACATAATGGCCATGTTCTGTTGTAATCTCCACCCGGCTCAGCCAGAAGAGGACTGGCCACCCCTCATAGTCTGGTTCCTCTCTAGGTTTCTTCCTAGGTTACGACCTTTCTAGGGAGTTTTTCCTAGCCACCGTGCTTCTACACCTGCATTGCTTGCTGTTTGGGGTTTTAGGCTGGGTTTCTGTACCACACTTTGTGACATCAGCTGATGTAAGATGGGCTTTAAAAATACATTTGATTGATTGATTGACTGTATGTTATGTGGCAAACTCTAATTACTTACTGAAGAGAGAAAACTTTTAGTAGCCTTTCTGATAAGCCTTATATCACTGCATTACAGTTTTTACCTGTTTACCTGTATTGTATGACATTGTATCACATTTTCTGTATGTTTCTGCATATGTACCAAGAAATGACCTCAAGCCTCATTTCATATGTATATGTATATACTGTACTCTATCATCTACTGCATCCTTATGTAATACATGTATCACTAGCCACTTTAACAAGCATTTCGCTACACTCGCATTAACATCTGCTAACCATGTGTATGTGACAAATAAAATTTGATTTGATTTGATTTGATTTGTTCCAATATGTTCCAAGACTCCTCAACTAGAGGAGTTTTTTTCTTTAACCTCTTTCCACTAAGACTTGGATAGTGGCCAGAACAGAGAAGTGACCCGACTTTAAAGGTCACAGTTCATTTCACAGTGGCAAGGTAGAGAACTCAGGATGCCCTCAGGTCAGCAACATTTGCGTGGTGATGATGTCATTGAGGACAAAGGGTCAGCCAACAGGCCAGTCATCTGATAGTGAAGGTGTTAACAGTGACCCCTAACTTGCCGTCAGGCCTCAGAATGCCCCATACCACAATAACCTCTAACCCCCAGTGGGTTAATCTGAGCCCATTGATATATTACACTCAGGCCCTGAGGACTGTAGACTGTCAATTAAGAATGGGAGAAGAATGCATGATTGTCCACCCCCCAAATGGCAGGGCTATTGACAAAGACCTGAACTCAAACGTCAATACCTAGCTATTTTTAGCTATTTATTTTGTTTTGAACTATATTGCTGTAAAATCAGATTGTGGGCTCACTGCAAAAAGTAAATAGTAGTGTGTTTGAACTTGATGTTCTGTCAAGTTTTCTTTCTGTTTCCTAGTCCACTTGTAATTTATCTCATAGGCATGTTAGGATTGCAATCAGAAAATTGCATCTGCTGTTGAGCAGGAAGAAAGACATAAGCAAAGCTAATGTTGTGTTGCTGGGCAGAAGAAAGATAATGTATCCCTCTTCCTGATATGAGTTCTATTTAGTTCCTAGGGCTGGTTGGTAGCAGCAGAAAGATACTTCTATGGAAAGTTCTACATTCAAACATACAGTCATCCTGTACATTTTCCAGCCAAAGTGGGATGGTGGTGCGTGGAGTGTGTTCCGATGAGAAAGTCGTGTTGCATTGAAGTTTATCCATGTGTGAATGTGTGAGTGTGTGTGTGTGAATGTGTGTGTGTGTGTGTGTGTACTCTGTGAAATGAAATCGTTGCCATGCTCATAAGAGCTCATCTGAGCGTTCAAGAGGGATAATATGAGGGCTCCTAGGAGTGACAGAGTGACTCAGGAGTGAGGAGTGGGAGAGCTGTAAAACAACAGTTACAAATAGATGCCCCCATCAGACAGGGAGCGAGAGAGAGAGAGAGAGAGAGAGAGAGAGAGAGAGAGAGAGAGAGAGAGAGAGAGAGAGAAGGGAGAGAGAGAGAGAGAGAGAGAGAGAGAGAGAGAAAAGGGGGAAGAGAGAGAAAGAGAGAGAGAGGGGGAAAAGGGGGGGAGAGACAGCCTGGAGGAGAGTGCAAGCTAACTATGAGGATTGCTCAATGTTGTTCTTCATTCAGTTTGTACATGGGGAGTAGTAGCCATACTCTCAATAATGGAACATTTACACCCCCCCATTTTATATTTGCTTCTTACCTTGTGCAGGTTACAAACAGGTACACAATAACCACTGTATGTAACAATGTGTACCCACACTGTTGTTACAATCTACTTGCTAATGCATCTGCTTGGAAAGGGGATTCATCACAAACAGATCCACCCCATCAGTTGTGTAGGCAGCATTGTGTTTGTTGGTAAAGACTGTTGCGCTAGCTAACTATAACTATACATGAGTTAATTGTTAACAGATATAGTGAGTTATTATGATTTTGTTATAGGATTAGATGTTGTTATAGCAGCAAGCTACTTGTCCACACGCAATAGGGACAGAACTACATACATTTAAAATAAGAAATCAAATAAAGTACTGACAAAACACTGAGAAACAGAGACTTATGATCTAGATTTGCATACATATCAGTTTACATAGACATACAAGTTATTTAGGTCAGATAGGGGGATTTGCATACATATCAGTTTACATAAACATACAAGTTATTTAGGTCAGATAGGGGTCATATAACCATCAAGTTAGCCAAGTTAGTGAGCTATCTAGCTAAAGTTATTTACAGTTAGTGAGCAACCTTTCCTACACTCATTTTCTACAGTAGCTACTGTAACGCTGGTGTATCAAGAGCATGACTTGAGTCTGTCCTCATATGGACACTGGCATCCATGCATACACAAGCTGAACTTGAGCATATTGTTTTTTCAATGTCATTATTCCCCTTTCAACTTGGGGATGGACTGAGTGTTTGTGGACGTGCCACCTTTTGTACGGTAGAGATGAAAACATGATTTAATATTCAAATTCCCCACCAGCCCCTTGGTCCGTATGCCCAGACAACAGATGGACATTCGAACTATTAGACCGACTCAATGCTTGGTTGCCTGCCTGAATGTGAGCAAATGTTTGCATTTAGACACAACAGGTAACTGGGAGGGAGATTGAGAAATCAACTACGGCAAGTCAACAGCATCAGTGCTTTAACAAAGTCCTAGTAAACAGTAGGATTTCACTCAATTCTTTTCAACAAAAGGCATTATCTACTTATCATATGGTCAGATGTTTTGACAAAACTTAGTTAATATTCATAGTATATCCAGTGGAAGAGAGGATATGTTTGTCCTTAATTCGAAGGTCGTGTCAACACCCGACCCATTAGTCATAGACAAAACCCAAAGAAGGGATGGGAAATTATTTTCTCTGTTTTGTTTACTCATGTTGTTCTTGATAGTGATAGGAATTGAAAGTAAAAAAAACAAAAAACATTTGTGTGTCATTTGATGAAGTCCCTTTGCGTGTTTTCAGAGGCTATATATATAAACAGACTGCCATTAGCAGTTAGGTTATCAAGACCTATCAACACTAAACAAGATGTCTGGCTCTCTATCTTCCTGAGCACATCGCTGTCTGATCTCTTAGCTAATGTGGTGCTGGCTGCTTGGCATGCCATCTAGCTCCATGTCATTAAGCTCACTCCCAGATCAATTACATTTTACATTCTTGTCATTTGGTAGATGCTCTTACGCCGAACGAATTACAGTTAGTGCATTCATCTTAAGATGCTGTAGCTAGGTGGGATAACCACATATCTCAGTCATAGTAAGTACATTTTTCGTCAATAAAGTAGCTATCGGCAAAGGCAGTTCTATTAAGGGTACATGGTTTCCTTTCGGCTTTACTGACAGAAAGTAACAAATAACGTCAATGACTGTTTTATGTTTAGATGTTGACAAAATGTATAATTTTAGAACTTGGATTCTTTTTTGAGGTATTTGTGACCTCTCCATGGCTGTGAGGATTCATACTGACTATTGTCTTCTAATATAGTGGAGGATATGTCTTCAAATAGAATTGTCAACTATAACCTGTGAGCTACAATACTGAATAGGAAGGAATAACAAGGTATGTATAGCTGTATTACTGAATAAGAATGAATAACAAGGTATGTAATAGCTGTATTACTGAATTAGAATGAATAACAAGGTATGTATAGCTGTATTACTGAATAAGAATGAATAACAAGGTATGTAATAGCTGTATTACTGAATAAGAATGAATAACAAGGTATGTATAGCTGTATTACTGAATAAGAATGAATAACAAGGTATGTATAGCTGTATTACTGAATTAGAAAGGTATGTAATAGCTGTATTACTGAATAACAAGGTATGTAATAGCTGTATTACTGAATTAGAAGGAATAACAAGGTATGTATAATTACTGAATAAGAATGAATAATAACAAGGTATGTAATAGCTGTATTACTGAATAAGAATGAATAACAAGGTATGTATAGCTGTATTACTGAATAAGAATGAATAACAAGGTATGTATAGCTGTATTACTGAATAAGAATGAATAACAAGGTATGTAATAGCTGTATTACTGAATAAGAATAAGAATGAATAACAAGGTATGTATAGCTGTATTACTGAAGAATAACAAGGTATGTATAGCTGTATTACTGAATAAGAATGAATAACAAGGTATGTAATAGCTGTATTACTGACTTAGAATGAATAACAAGGTGTGTATAGCTGTATTACTGAATAAGAATGAATAACAACACAGGTATCTTTTGGTTATCACTACGGCAACAGCTTCCAGGAACGACACCATATTTACATCTTACAGTTATCCAGAAAATAAGCAAAAGGAATAAAACAAATGCATAGCTGTATTACTGAATAAGAATGAATAACAAGGTATGTAATAGCTGTATTACTGACTTAGAATGAATAACAAGGTATGTTTAGCTGTATTACTGAATAAGAATGAATAGCAAGGTATGTAATAGCTGTATTACTGAATAAGAATGAATAACAAGGTATGTATAGCTGTATTATTGAATAAGAATGAATAACAAGGTATGTATAGCTGTATTACTGAATAAGAATGAATAACAAGGTATGTATAGCTGTATTACTGAATAAGAATGAATAACAAGGTATGTAATAGCTGTATTACTGACTTAGAAGGAATAACAAGGTATGTAATAGCTGTATTACTGAATAAGAATGAATAACAAGGTATGTAATAGCTGTATTACTGACTTAGAAGGAATAACAAGGTATGTAATAGCTGTATTACTGAATTAGAAGGAATAACAAGGTATGTAATAGCTGTATTACTGTATTACTGAATAAGAATAGGTATGTAATAGCTGTATTACTGAATTAGAATGAATAACAAGGTATGTATAGAATAACAATGTTATAGTAAGAATAATAACAAGTTTTAGCTGTATTTCTTAGGAAGGCTTATAGTAAGTATAGTTTTATTTCTGGAGCTAGGGGGGGGGAAGTAACAGAATGGTTTACTGTTTCATGTTAGTTTCACTCCTAGACTGTTTACTGCATCTCTTTTGGCCCTATAACCTCTAATTTTCAAAATAGGCCCAATCCTTTTCCATCAATTGTGGCAGGATCTGGCAAGAAGTGAGGGAAATGGAGAGAGAGGGAGAGGGGCCATGTACGTAGCCAAGTTATTGTCTGTGTATATGTGTATATAGCCATGTTATTGTCTGTGTATATGTGTATAAAGCCAAGTTATTGTCTGTGTATATAGCCATGTTATTGTCTGTGTATATGTGTATAAAGCAAAGTTATTGTCTGTGTATATAGCCAAGTTATTGTCTGTGTATATGGCCAAGTTATTGTCTGTGTATACAGCCAAGCTATTGTCTGTGTATACAGCCAAGTTATTGTCTGTGTATACAGCCAAGTTATTGTCTGTGTATACAGCCAAGTTATTGTCTGTGTATATATCCAAGTTATTGTCTGTGTATACAGCCAATTTATTGTCTGTGTATATAGCCAAGTTATTGTCTGTGTATACAGCCAAGTTATTGTCTGTGTATACAGCCAAGTTATTGTCTGTGTATACAGCCAAGTTATTGTCTGTGTATATAGCCAAGTTATTGTCTGTGTATACAGCCAAGTTATTGTCTGTGTATACAGCCAAGTTATTGTTACTTGTTGTGTATTTATTCCTTGTGCTATTATGTTTCTATTATTGTTTTTTTCTTTCTCTCTGCATTGTTGGGAAGGACCCGTAAGTAAGCATTTCACTCTTAGTCTACACCTGTCGCTTACAAAGCATGTGACATATAAAATGTGATTTTAATCTCAGAAGATGTCCTTGTGGCCTGGGATCTATTTCCTGCTCATCATCCCCATCCTCTCATTGGCATGCCACAGGAGGGATCCGCCCACTCCGGCCTGTCAACATCTTCAACCACAATGCGTTGTGGGAGCTGTTGCCACACAGAGGTCCTGTATTATAGCTGTTTAAGGTTTACTTCAATGTACACATCTGCAGCTAAAATTTTAATTGCAGCATAGATACTATAGTAGACTAATCACAAACTAGCCTAAATAGTTAAATATATTAATGTTGTCGTTTCTCCGACGATGATATTTATAAACCAAAATAAATTGTTACTATTGTATTTCTAACATTATAGGCTCACTTCAAGTGTAGCTCAGTGAAATTATCTGGTTTGGCATGCAAACCAACCATTACACTTCATCTGCTCCACCGGGAGAATCAGCGATAGCATCCCAAATGGCACCCTATTCCCTATGTAGTGCACTACTTTTGACCAGGGCCCACAGGGCTCAGGTAAAAAGTAGTGCACTATAGAGAATAGTTTGCCTTTTGGGATTCACACAGAGAGCCAATAGATCCATGCAGGTTAGCCTATTAGCAAGACACATATGCGTCTATAACTTCAGGTTGGCCAAATCACCATTCTACGAGGTAGTCACATGCTCGCTAATGAGGCGATTAGCCACTGCAGATGGGAAGGCTATGACCAAATTGGTGTGTGTTTACCAAAAAAGTTACAATTGACAGGGTTTAAAACCGGCTTCGTCATGGCATATTAAGAAGATTCCCAGATGTCTGCAATTAGTGGCATCTATTGAAGAGAGGTGTAGCTATGGGTAGTTCATCATAAGTATGGAAAACGATACTTACTGGATGTGTCACTGTGCCATGTGTGAGAGTATCAATAAACTGTTCAGTCACAGCTTTTACTGTCAACATGTCTGTTCTTGTCTTGCATAGTGATTTGTATAATAGTATTACCCTGAAGTACTGTAAAAAAATAATTGTCAGTATTATTAGAGCAGTATCTGTGTAAACATCACATGTGGTCTTGGGAATCTACTGTATGTCTATACAGTACATATGTACATATGTGTGCTTCTTCTGTGCTTCTTGCTTCTTTGTCTTTTTTTTTTTAACCTTTATTTAACCAGGCAAGTCAGTTAAGAACAAATTCTTATTTTCAATGACGGCCTGGGAACAGTGGGTTAACTGCCTGTTCAGGGGCAGAACGACAGATTTGTACCTTGTCAGCTCGGGGGTTTTGAACTCGCAACCTTCCGGTTACTAGTCCAACGCTCTAACCACTAGGCTACCCTGCCGCCCTGTCTGCCCGTCTGTGTCTGTGTGTGTGTTTGTGTGTGCAGCAAATCCAGGACCTCTGCCTTGCTAACGCACGTGACCACCCTCCTGAAGGGTCTCACCACACAACTAGCTAGCTATTTGCTGGCACAGTGGGGGACACTTCAGGCTGAGGAGTAAGTTTCACACATCTCCATGTGGTACACACGCACGTGTGTTGTTGGTCATCTGTATGTGTGTCCACCTGTGTTTGTCTGTAAGTGGGTTTTGTGTCAATGTCTCACTATAAACAGAGGCTCAGACTGGTTTCTATAGCGACATTCTCCATGGCGTCTCTGGTGGTCTCTGCTTCCCCCCCTAGGGAGAGTGCAGCAGCTGTTGTTTAACTCTAACGACGGTCTGAAGTGAGAAATATGACCCTCAGAACCAATACCAACACGAAACATCAGAGAAGACAGTATGATGATTCAGTCAGAGAAGACAAATGCCATTGTTACGTTATTAGCAATATGGATGAAGCAGAAAGACATGATACAGCTGTAGGTACTGACAAGGTAATATTAGCATACGATTAAAGAGATGAGGGTTTGGATTCCACTTCTCACACCATTATTTTGTTATTAGCTATATGGAAGAGACATACAGAAAGTCAAGTTAACACGTTTACTGACAAATAATAGGGCTACAATATAGGTCATGCATCCTGTAACATGATCAGTGGTAAAGGACAAAGGCTGGGATTAAATCCAAGGTGCGTTACAGAGAAGCGCACTGGACAGCTGACGATGCGTCTGCCAGTGTAGTGTTACCTTTCTGACAGTGTAGTGTTACCTTTCTGACAGTGTAGTGTTACCTTTCTGACGGTGTAGTGTTACCTTTCTGACAGTGTAGCGTTACCTTTCTGACAGTGTAGTGTTACCTTTCTGACAGTGTAGTGTTACCTTTCTGCCAGTGTAGTGTTACCTTTCTGAGAGTGTAGTGTTACCTTTCTGACAGTGCAGTGTTACCTTTCTGCCAGTGTAGTGTTAGATTTCTGACAGTGTAGTGTTACCTTTCTGACAGTGTAGTGTTACCTTTCTGACAGTGTAGCGTTACCTTTCTGACAGTGTAGTGTTACCTTTCTGACAGTGTAGTGTTACCTTTCTGAGAGTGTAGTGTTACCTTTCTGAGAGTGTAGTGTTACCTTTCTGACAGTGTAGTGTTACCTTTCTGCCAGTGTAGTGTTACCTTTCTGCCAGTGTAGTGTTACCTTTCTCACAGTGTAGTGTTACCTTTCTGCCAGTGTAGTGTTACCTTTCTGACAGTGTAGTGTCACCTTTCCAGCAACCGACCTCAAATGTGTTGCTGTAGCTGTTACTGGACAGACGAATGTTACTGGACAGACGAATGTTACTGGACAGATGAAAGTTACTGGACAGAGGAATGTTACTGGACAGAGGAATGTTACTGGACAGATGAATGTTACTGGACAGAGGAATGTTACTGGACAGACGAATGTTACTGGACAGAGGAATGTTACTGGACAGAGGAATGTTACTGGACAGAGGATTGTTACTGGACAGAGGATTGTTACTGGACAGATAATTGTTACTGGACAGAGGAATGTTACTGGACAGATGAAAGTTACTGGACAGAGGAATGTTACTGGACAGAGGAATGTTACTGGACAGAGGAATGTTACTGGACAGATAATTGTTACTGGACAGAGGATTGTTACTGGACAGATAATTGTTACTGGACAGATAATTGTTACTGGACAGATAATTGTTACTGGACAGAGGAATGTTACTGGACAGATGAAAGTTACTGGACAGAGGATTGTTACTGGACAGATAATTGTTACTGGACAGAGGAATGTTACTGGACAGAGGATTGTTACTGGACAGAGGAATGTTACTGGACAGAGGAATATTACTGGACAGATAATTGTTACTGGACAGAGGAATGTTACTGGACAGAGGAATGTTACTGGACAGAGGAATATTACTGGACAGATAATTGTTACTGGACAGATAATTGTTACTGGACAGAGGAATGTTACTGGACAGAGGAATGTTACTGGACAGAGGATTGTTACTGGACAGAGGAATGTTACTGGACAGAGGATTGTTACTGGACAGATAATTGTTACTGGACAGATAATTGTTACTGGACAGATGAATGTTACTGGACAGATATTTGTTACTTGACAGATGAATGTTACTGGACAGATGGATGTTACTGGACAGATGAATTGACTGTCGTCCAATGAGATGTTTATCAGGCTGTTTTTGGTCCAATAGAAACCCCATATTGATAAGTGTTTGTCCAATGGCAGTGTGGTCATTATTGTGACATCAGTGTTTCACTGCTTAGTAAGTCAGTAACTCAGAACGGAGGTTATTTTTCCCATACACGGGTAATTGCATACTATTATCGTTTTGAACACCAAAGAAACCCAATGCATCTTTTGAATTCCAGGAGCTCATCAGAGTACGGGCAGAAAGAGAAATGAGTCTATCTTGAGTTATGGGAGTTGTCAGTTGATAGGGGTGAATGCCTCACTAACGTGCTTATACCTCCCTTGCCTGAAGCCCTGGTAATCTGTGCATGGCAGAAATACATGATTGTAGTTTTCCATAACCACATCGCTTTGAAGGAAGCTTGTTGTGTTTAAATGGGGACATACAGGTATATACAAAGGCATGTACGTGTGCGTTTGTGTATATGTGCCCGTGCGTGCGTGTCTGTGTGTGTGCGTGCGTGTCATCCACTCATATACAATATGGGTGACCCTGCATACCCCAACCCTCCTTCATTCAAGTGCAGTCATCAGAAGCCTTTCTTTTCCTTTTGGGTGGACACGTTTGGCTGCTGTGGTCTTCTCCTGTCCCCACCCAGAAAGCCTTTTAGCACCCGTGTTTGGCTAACTATTTTTCTCACCTCACAGCGCTTGAACTTGTCAGAAAGGAATGCCAAGGTTGGGTGTGCCCTTCCTCTGAGCAGAGAAAGAAGAGGTAGAGAGAGGAGAGGGGAGGGAGGGGGGCATGAAAGGTTTTATACTGTAGGAAGCCAAATCCCAATCAAATGAGTCCTCTCGCTCTCCATTCCTCCTATCTCACGGGTCAAAGGGTGGTCAGTGCTAAGGAGGAGTTTTCTCTGGAGAAAAGAGGCCCATGGTGTGTCAGGGAGGGTAGGAAACGCGTGCACAGGCCTGTGATGTTCTTCTCAGATGCCCCGAGACACAGACCATAAAGAGCAGGTCTCTGAGCCTCTCTCAAGCTGGGCCAGCTATAATAAAGAGCAGCCTTTCTTGGCACGAGGCGTGAGGTTGATCCTTGAGACTGTGCCAAACTCCCTGACACGTTCCAACATTCTCCACATGGAAAAGTCCCTACAAACAATATCAAGGAATGTTGTTGGGTTGTTGGGTTTACCAGAAATTAGTTAACAATGGGTGGGTGGTGTTTTAAGTTTTACTCACCTGAAATTGATGTAAGTTTCATAGTTTATAGCTTTTGATCTCCTTAACACAGGCCAACTCTCAATATGGGAAAGTCCCAACAAACAATGTTAAAAAATGCTGTTGAGTTTACCAAAAATAAGTTGGCAAACCTGAAACTGAAGTAATTTGCATTGTATGTGTTTGAATCTATGCTTGTGAGTCCCTAAGATGTTTCAATACTCAAGGAAAACCCTGACAAACAATAAATTAATTTAGTTAGGTTTACCAAAATAAAAAAGCCACCCAAAACCACTCTTTCCTATAATTTACAGTGTTATGTGAGAACAATATTTGAGAACAATATTTTTTGTGAACAAATGTTTCATTTTGGCGTTATACTGTAGTAAGGTTGGTAGCAACATGGACAATCGTTGTGGAAATCTGCAGAATCCACAATGCAATGCTCTCTATGGGCTGGCTAGGTAGCAAACGTAGCTACACACAATAACACTGTAGAAAAGGCCCATGGGGTTGGTGGAATAATCCTTTAATTCATTGCCATTTACTCAGCTGGGCCAGGGGAGCTTTAATTAGGTCAGGTGGAAATGTCCGACAGATCTCAACTCCATAAAAGGAGGAAATTGCCATTGCCTGATCTCGCTGCTTTCTCTTCCTTAACTCCATCTGATCCAGAAGTTCTGTGCGTCCATGAATCCACGTAAGTCCACCGACTCTTACCTTTCATCTAAATGATCTGTGGTGATCGGGAGAGTGGGCCATTCAGTTATTGTTTATAGTTATCACCGCGGAGCACGGCTTGGAGCGCACACTTCAAACATATTGTGTAATGTGAATTGTCAATTATCACGTCCCTACAGATCCTCATAGGCCAATTATGCAATCGATATGGTTCATGTGTATTGGAATTAATTATATGTACACATGAAGACAATTGAAAGAGTGAAATGAGAAATGTCATTGTTTGCTAACTGATTGACTTTGATAATGGGGATTATAGATTGCATAACCATTCAGTGTTTGTATTCTTTCATGATTTATGATAAATAGTTACGAGCCTAAATGACTCGCGGATGATTACTATTGACTTCTTAATGAACTGGACTGTTGAATTCCCTAAATTATGTTAATAATGAATGATATGATTTGATCTTTGGTTATGAATTTGATTGGATACATGTTATTTGTTTCCTTTGTGATGCAGCACAAACTACTCAGTAAATATACCACTTTATGGTTAAAGGAATTCCTGCCTCAGTCTCATCCATTCCTCTGTCACCTGACACGTGACCACCTGTTCACCTTCACTGTCAGTCATCCTACCTGTCCAGCTACCCACACAGATTTCAATAATCTTTCATTGGTCCTTCGAGCCGGATGATGACTGAACCAAAGACAGGTGAAAAGGAAATGGAGGCAGAGAGGGAAGAATTGTCTCCACTGGAAGGAAGAAGAGAGGAGGAGAGAGCAGCTGAGGGAAAGGTCTTGGAACAAAGGAAATATTACATTCACTAGCCCTCAGCGATTCACAGACCGCTGTCCTACAAGAGAGGATGAAACTATTAGCTTTGGAAGAAATTGAGCGTCAGACTGAGGAGGAACGACAGGCTGATGAACGATGTCACCAATTGGATGTGCAGGCCCGTAGAGCTCTACAGGAAAGGGAATTCATTGCCAAGGACCTGGCACAGCAGCGATGGCACCGTCAAGCCAGAAGGGAATTGGAGGAGGCACGGATGGTCTCATCCTTCCTGGAGAGGAACGAACAGGGAGTTGACCTGACCACCCCTCCACATGGACCTGAACTGTCTGCCTTTCTTTCCCAATCTGCCCCTCTGGTACAGCATGGCACCCAGTCCCCGGCTCCGGGGTCAACAGCTAACACGGAGCACGGGAGAAAGGCCGCTCCGCCACCACCCTCTATGCCAGTGACACAAGTTAGCATTCCTCCATCTGGACAAAGCATCACTCCTTCGCCTTTCCGCCAATTATCAACCAAGGCAAATCGTTCCTTTCGTCCAGGGCCAGGCCAGTCCTCAAACGACAGGTCGGAGGGCTCTCCACCAATTCCGGCTGCCACAAATGGAGGGTCTGGAAAGGTAGGGGACCGGCCCAATGAGGCCACAGTGGGCTCATCAGAAGTCCCGGGTTTATCCTTCACGCAACCAGAAGAGGGAGCCAACATTATGAAACTTCTAGTAGCTTCAGCCTATGGAATTCCCAGACCCAAACTGCCATACTTTGAAAATGGCAAGGAGAGTGAATTTGTCCTTTTGGAAATGGCATTGGAGAGCCTACTGGGTATTCACAGTCATCTGTCAGAACGTTACAAATACCAAGTACTAATGGATCATTTGCGGTTTCCCAGTGCATACAGGCTGGCCCAATCCTTTATGCACTCCGCAACACCATACACTGCAGCTCTCCAGGCCCTGAAGGCGAGATATGGTGAGCCATGCCAGCTAGTCCAGAATGAACTAAACAACATCCTGAACACGTCTCCAATTAAAATGGGAGCCAATGCTGCCTTCCCAGAATTCTCCCTGGCTGTCCAATCCCTGACCTCGATGCTCCAATCCGTTGAAGGAGAAGACGGGAACGAGCTGAAATGTGACTCCCACGTGGACAGGCTTCTTAGCAAACTTCCAGTGTACCTCAGAGACAGTTTCATTGAACATTATTTGAATAAGGGCATCCTGAAAGAGGGCTCGAGAAACACCTATGCTCTCAGAGACCTGGCCGCATGGTTGGAGGTGAAGGCAAAGGCGAAGAGCATCGCTCACCAGGCCACAATCTCAGCCATAGCCACCGGGGGAAGGAAGGAGTTTGAACGCCAGGAGGGACAGAAAAGGCCGAATCCCACTAGCATGTACTTAAATAGTGAAGCCGGGGAGGAACCCGGGAAGAAGACCCCTCTCAAGAGCAAGAACATCAAATTCCAGCCTTACTGCCCATATTGCAATAGTAAGGGGCACTTCCTTGGCTCATGCCCCAGAGTAGAAAAGCTCACTCAAATTCAATTGAAGGCCTGGATCACTTCAGGCGAGCGATGCTACAAGTGTGCCCGTAGCCATAAGGCGGAGACCTGCACATTGAGGAAACCCTGCAACCGCTGTAAAGAAATCCATCTCACTGTGTTGCATGATCTAATTCCCCAAGCACAGAAGGGGCAGAGTATCAAAGGAGCCTTACCTCGACCAGCAGAACCGGTCTCCAAGGGTCATGTTGAAGGTGGTCAAGGTCACTCTGCAAAGTGAAGGGAGAAGCGTTGATACATTCGCTGTTCTAGATGATGGGTCAGAAAGAACAATCATTCTCACGGCGGCCACCCATCAGCTTAACCTGGTGCGACATGATGTTATCCAAATGAAAGACTCCTGCCCGGGTAGTGTTCTACAGAAACAATATCCTCATCTACGAGGATTGCCTCTTCCTAACCTGGCCAGAGTAGCGCCACTTATCCTGATTGGGTCAGACCAACCACATCTCGTCACCCTGACTGGGCCTATATGAGCTGGACCAGAAGGAGGGCCCATTGCTGTCCATACCTCCTTGGGTTGGGCTGTGCAAGGTCCATCCCATCTACTTCTCTCCACCCAAGCTGTACAGTCACAGCAAGTCCTCTTCACCAGAAGCAATCCAGATCCATTCCCCTGTGCAGCCACTGACCTCCTTCGTAATGTTGAGATGCTCTGGAAGATGGACACCTTCTCCAACCGGAAGCTACAGGAGGTCACTCGCTCGAAACATGACTCCTATGCATTAGACCTCCTGGAGAAGAGCACCACCACCACTGAAATGGATGGCGTTCGCAGGTATGCAACCCCACTGCTACGGGTGCCCAACCATCCTCCTCTGGCAACCACGACACGGGCTGTACTCCCACTACTGCGTGGAACGGAGCGACGCCTGGTGAAGAATCCTGAGCTTGCAGAAGTTCATAACCGAGAGATTCATAACCTTGTGAAGGCAGGCTACGTCACTGAAGTGACAGCTCATGAAGAGGGAAACGCACTCCGTGAATCCTGGTATAACCCTCACCGTGTTATCCAGCAACATGGTGGGAAGTATAGACTTGTCTTCAACTGTTCATTCAACGATGCTAGTCAAAGCGAGAATGACGGTCTACTCCCCGGACCAACCTTAGGTCCTTCCTTGCTCGGTGTCCTTCTCCGGTTCCGACAGCACTCTACAGCCATCAGTGGAGACATCAAAGCCATGTTTCTTCAGATTCGTTTACTGCCTTCCGACACCACACTGCTCTGGTTCACATGGCGAGATATGGAACGAGATGCAGAGCCCACAATCTATGAATCTATGAATGGCAGGTACTCCCATTTGGCACCACCTGCAGTCCTTGCTGTGCCATATACGCTCTGCAGAGACACGCATGGGAGCATCCAGACAGTGACCCAGAAGTATTGGATTCAGTGGAAAATGCCTTCTATGTGGATAACTGCTTACAGAGCATCCCATCCACGGCTGAAGTGAAAGCACTCCTTGATAAAGTACGGAATCTCCTGTCCAAAGGGGGATTTGAGGTCCGACAG
The DNA here is from genome assembly GCF_036934945.1 of Oncorhynchus masou masou. Taxonomy (NCBI): domain Eukaryota; kingdom Metazoa; phylum Chordata; class Actinopteri; order Salmoniformes; family Salmonidae; genus Oncorhynchus; species Oncorhynchus masou. The sequence continues at coordinate 77,608,663 of NC_088239.1, read as the reverse complement.
TGGGCTAGTAACAGAGCAGAGGTTATCCAGCACCTCCCGCCACAAGCTAGGTCCAGTAGCAGTGAACTATGGCTAACGCAGTCGGGTGCTAACCCAGAAGAGCCCACTCTAGGACTGAGGTGGAGCTGCATACCGGATACCCTGGGGTATAAGCACCGCTCATCCCCGAGTACCGAAACCGCCACTCTGCGCACCATCTATCGGACCCTGGCCAGTCAATACGATCCCCTTGGGTATATCCTGCCATACACAACACGGGCCAAAGTCTTAGTCCAGGACCTGTGGCAGACCAGGAGGGACTGGGATGAACCAATCCACCCGGCTGACCTAGTGGAACGATGGATCTGTTGGGAAACGGAGTTAACGGAGTTCTCTGATGTCCAAATGCCATGATGTTGTGTACCATCCTGTGCTGACCAACCGGGATCATGCCTGGAACTGCATGTGTTCTGAGCGAGCTTATGGGGCTGTTTCCTATCTTAGAGTGGAGGATAAGGCAGGCCACACCCATGTCTCCTTTGTCATGGCCAGGTCCAGGGTCGCACCCAGGAAGCAGTTGTCAATGCCTAGGCTGGAACTCAGTGCTGCCCTTTCCAGAGCCCAGTTGGCCTCTACCTTGCGAGCCAAGCTCACCTTGTCAATCCAAAGGGTCATCTACTGGAGTGATTCGACCACTGTATTGACCTGGCTCAAGTCGGAGTCCTGCAGGTATAAGGTGTTCGTCGGAACTCGCATTGCGGAAATCCAGGACCTAACAGAAGTCCAGGACTGGAGGTATGTTGATAGCATAAACAATCCTGCTGATGACATTACTAGAGGTTAAACCCTTCAGGAACTGGCTCAATCCCATCGCTGGAGCTTGGGACCACCATTCTTGTCCCAACCAGAGAACGAGTGGCCGACAGCCCCCAGGCATACGGCCCCTCCGCAACCAACTGAAGCTCATGAGTTAACTTTTTGCGTCGAGCAATCCCGTATCCGGGAGAGTAATCATAGCCTCAAGCTCATTACCATAGTGCAACGTTAACTATTCATGAAAATTGCAAATTAAATGAAAGAAATATATTCACTCACAAGCTTAGCCTTTTGTTAACTGTCATCTCAGATTTTCAAAATATGCTTTTCAACCATAGCTACACAAGCATTTGTGTAAGAGTATTGATAGCTAGCATAGCATTAAGCCTAGCATTCAGCAGGCAACATTTTCACAAAAACAAGAAAAGCATTCAAATAAAATCATTTACCTTTGAAGAACTTCGGATGTTTTGAATGAGGAGACTCTCAGTTAGATAGCAATTGTTCAGTTTTTCCAAAAAGATTATTTGTGTAGGAGAAATCACTCCGTTTTGTTCATCACGTTTGGCTTAGAAAAACCCCCGAAAATTCAGTCATTACAACGCCGAACGTTTTTCCAAATTAACTACATAATATCGACAGAAACATGGCAAACGTTGTTTAGAATCAATCCTCAAGGTGTTTTTCACATATCTATTCGATGATAAATCATTCGTGGCAGTTGGGTTTCTCCTCTGAAGCAAATGGAAAAATGCCCGCAGCTGGAGATTACGCAATAATTTTGACAGAGGACACCAAGCGGACACCTGGTAAATGTAGTCTCTTATGCTCAATCTTCCAATGATATGCCTACAAATACGTCACAATGCTGTAGACACCTTGGGGAAACGACAGAAAGTGTAGGCTCATTCCTGGCGCATTCACAGCCATTTAAGGAGACATTGGAACACAGCGCCTTCAAAATCTGGGCCATTTCTGTTTGAAATTTCATCTTGGTTTCGCCTGTAGCATCAGTTCTGTGGCATTCACAGATAATATCTTTGCAGTTTTGGAAACGTCAGAGTGTTTTCTTTCCAAAGTTGTCAATTATATGCATAGTCGAGTATCTTTTCGTGACAAAATATCTTGTTTAAAACGGGAACGTTTTTTTATCCAAAAATTAAAAGAGCGCCCCCTATATCGAAGAAGTTAAGGAGGTCCGCCCAATGCTACAGCATCTCTACGGAACCAACAACGGCTCTCCCTGACCTAACACAATCTCAAACACTGCCGGATCTGATCACTGCCACAAACCAGACCTCAGATGGGGTGGCTTCTATACCCACCTCCCTCGCGGCAGAGATGCTACTCCTCCAGCAAGCACAAGCGGTTAGCTTCCCTGAGGAGTTAAAAGCTCTGAAAGCCGGTAGGGAAGTGGCTAAGGACAGCCGTCTTCTCTCTCTTGCCCCAGAATATGATCCAATCCTTGGAGTAATCAGAGTCGGAGGGAGGCTGCGCCAAGCAGAGGTTTTGGACCCAGATGCTATCCACCCATTTATCCTTGACTCCAGACACCCTCTTACCAGGCTCCTCATTAAGAGTTATGATGAGCGGCTTCTCCACCCAGGGCCAGAGAGGGTCTATGGGGAGATGAGGTGGAAGTACTGGATAATTGGAGGACGAGGAGCCATTCATAAGCACCATTCGTAAGCACCTCTGACATTCTACGCAGATGGCGGGCCGGAGTTACGGTGCCCAAAATGGCAGATTTACCCCCTGCTTGCTTGCGCCTCCTTAAACCACCCTTCTGGTCAACAGGAGTAGATTGCTTTGGCCCCTTGATGATCAAGTTAGGTCGTCATGTGGAAAAGCGCTGGGGCATTCTATTCAAGTGTTTGACAACCAGATGTGTCCACCTGGACCTACTGGAGAGTTTGGATACGGAAGCCTTCCTCATGGCCCTACGGCGGTTTATCTCCCGACGGGGGAAACCCTACGAGATCCTGGCTGACAGAGGTACAAACTTCAAGGCAGGAGAAGCCAGGTTGGAGGAAGCTTTCCAAGCCATGGAACCCAGCCTCCTGGATCAGCTGATGGACCAACAAATCTCATTCAAATTTAACCCTCCGGCGCTCCTAATTTTGGAGGTACATGGGAGCGAGAGATCAAATCTGTAAAGACGGTCGTACTAGGGGACCAGACTGTCACTGAAACTGTCTTGAGGACCGTCCTGATAGAGGTGGAAGGGATTCTGAACTCCAAACCCTTGGGATATCTCTCTGCAGACATCGCTGACCCCGATCCGGTTACACCGAATATGCTCTTGATGGGACGCCGAGATACGTCACTTCCTCAAGCCATGTATGCTGATACCAACCTCGTAGGCAGACGCCAGTGGCGACACAGCCAAATCTTAGCTGACCATTTTTGGGCCCGATTCATTCGGGATTACCTACCAAGTCTACAGCACAGAGGGAAATGGCGGATAGAAATGGCCAGCCTGGAAACTGGCCAAGTAGTAATGATGGTGGACCCTCAGCTGCCTCGAGCCTCCTGGCCGGTGGGCCGTATAACTAAGACCATGCCTGGGACCGATGGTCGTGTTCGATCAGTGGAGATCCAGGTGAGGAACTGGACATATATCCGGCCAGTTGCCCGACTAATTCCTCTCCCTGAGATGACAGAGGACGGGTTGCAATGAGCCTTTTTGAGGAGTGTGGAATTTAACACATTTCCAGGGTGGCTGTAGAAAAGGCCCATGGAGTTGGTGGAATAATCCTTTAATTCATGGCCACTTGCTCAGCTGGACCAGGGGCACTTTAATTAGGTCAGGTGGAAATGTCCGACAGATCTCAACTCCATAAAAGGAGGAAATTGCCATCGCCTGATCTAGCTGCTTTCTCTTCCTTAACTCCATCTGATCCAGAAGTTCTGTGCGTCCATGAATCTACGTAAGTCCACCGACTCTTACCTTTCATCTAAATGATCTGTGGTGATCGGGAGAGTGGGCCATTCAGTTATTGTTTATAGTTATCACCGCGGAGCGCGGCTTGGAGCGCACACTTCAAACATATTGTGTAATGTGAATTGTCAATGATCACGTCCCTACAGATCCTCATAGGCCAATTATGCAATCGATATGGTTCATGTGTATTGGAATTAATTATATGTACACATGAAGACAATTGAAAGAGTGAAATGAGAAATGTCATTGTTTGCTAACTGATTGACTTTGATAATGGGGATTATAGATTGCATAACCATTCACTGTTTGTATTCTTTCATGATTTATGATAAATAGTTACGAGCCTAAATGACTCGCGGATGATTACTATTGACTTCTTAATGAACTGGACTGTTGAATTCCCTAAATTATGTCAATAATGAATGATATGATTTGATCTTTGATTATGAATTTGATTGGATACATTATTTGTTTATTTGTTATTTGTTGTTATTTGTTTCCTTTGTGATGCAGCACAAACTACTCAGTAAATATACCACTTTATGGTGAAAGGAATTCCTGCCTCAGTCTCATCCATTCCTCTGTCACCTGACACGTGACCACCTGTTCACCTTCACTGTCAGTCATCCTACCGGTCCAGCTACCCACACAGATTCCACTAATCTTTCAAATACCAAAGTCAATATCAGCATGTAACGTAGCTAGTTAGCTGTAAAATTGCCTAAACAAACTGCCCTACCAATTTAGGAGTCTAAAATCTCACCATGTTCAACCTGCAGTTCGATCTGCCTCACAGAGCGGAGTCTAACATTCGCAACGGCAGATATACTTCTGAGGAGATGGGAAACGCTGGCCATGCTACGTCAATGTGCCGTGTGGTGCATTCTGGGCGATTTTGTGACAAAGAGCGCTCTCACTCAAGGAGTGAATGGAGAGCCAATTGAGTCAATTGGGTGCTCGCTCAAAAACCCAACATGAGCACAAATTCCTTCAACATAAGTACAACATAAATCTTTTCTGAGATGTGAGATAATTAACTTGCTTTCTGTAGAATCATATAGCTTAGGAATCGTGACATTATGTACTTTTGAGGAAATAGGCATAGGTCTCGACATATACACTGACATTGAGAATGGATTGCGTGACGATTAGCTTAGCAACCGCATGACGCAGCATGACAACATGAACGTGATTGGTTGACAGTCTGCTGCGTGGGGCGTTATACGTTCTTTCATTCGTTGGATTCCTATCTCCTTTCAATAATATCTATGGCAACGGCACCATGCAATGCACCCTGGACTAGCGAGGCAGACAAATAGGAAAAATGCCCTAGACCCTCCTTTAAATTACAAAGTTCTCGAGGTAGGAATATTGCAAAAATATGATCAATGGCTCATTCGAGAGAAGACATCCTCCTGAGTTATGACATCGGCCAGTATTGAAATCTGACATGTATGATAGACATATTTGCAATCTAATAGTCATATTCCTAATAGCCTCCAGTGTAGTGAGAGAGACTTTATCACTGTGCTATGTCATACCGGCCCGAATTGCTGCCATCTTGAATGCCAATAACTCAGGTACACTTGAAAACGTGAAATGACCCAGGGAATCGATAGAACATCACTCAGAGATACACAATAACAATATAACATTCAAAACTGGTGTACCTCTCCTTTAAGTGACACTGGATGTGTTTTCAGTTATGCATATTCACCTGAAAGTAGGTTGGGGTTGATCCAATGTGCCTGGTGATCTGTAATTGTCCAACTATTCCATGACACAAGCCAATTCTCTCTGGCATATAGTTACTTCTATAAAGAGGTCCTTCATATAATTTTTTGACTGTTACAGTTACAAAGGCCTAGACCAGGGTAGGCAAACATTACTCAATCCATCAAGGGCCGCATTTAATCGTGTGACAGGCCAAATCCGGCCTGCGGGCTGCAGTTTGCCCACCCCTGGCATATACTCTCATTCCCCACTGAAAATAACGGGTCCTTGGAAAAGCTGGTTGAAAGTGTACAAAATCTGACAATTGTTATGTAACTGAAGGTGAGAAAACAATGTCATTTAGCATCCTGTCTTGTTCTCTTCTATATACTGAGGAAAGTGCTTCTGACTGAGTCACTGGCGAGAAGTCTATCACCCATGACTCTTCAGGGAAATCTCACCCAATTAAATTAAATTGTACTCTGTCTTTTCAAAGTGCCCGTCAGTTCAGCTCCAGTGGGTAATGCTAAGAAATGTCACTTGTTTCATCATTCACCCGTTATACCAGTCTTACTACAAG